>NC_056746.1:1266262388-1266417388 GCF_019279795.1 Protopterus annectens
TGATTAGTGACTTTTTTTCATTTTTTTTTGTTTAACTCTTTTTTTGTAAACCCCTGTCCACGACCCATTTAATTAAACTTAATTACTTACATTTTCTTTATCACCATCTGTCACTAAGCATTACAAGAAGATTTAAACTGCGCTGGAATACAGCTAAAAGGTATTGAGATTCATGACCTCCATTGTCCTCTAAAGACAAGGTGAACTTATGCCAATGTTAGTCATTTTATAAACCATCTGTGCTCTTCTAAGAATTATCCATCTGTTTGTTTGATCACATGGTAGGTATTTCTTTGTAAATGACAAAAGTGTACTAAAGTCTAACACTTCGTACCTCCTGTATTACACTTTTAGGAATTAATTTCTACCCTTCAAGATGCATGCCTCTTCATCACCAAACTTATTTCAAAAAGGTAATACCTGTACTCGGGCTAACATGAACAGATAAAAGCCAGATTCTACATTTTACAGCCATAGTAAAGAAATCAGAAATTGTTTGCCCAGCTGATTGCAAAACTGAAAAAAAATAGTTCCTACAGAGGCAGACTGAATATGCTTAGACTCCACACTCCTGAAGTGCCTTTCTGTGGATTTAATGCAGAACAGCTATGTCAGTGTACTTTTAAAAAGCTTGTATTGAACAGAATAGAATTTTATAATAAGAATGTTAATATTAAAATAACCCATGGCACATGAGTTGTACTTTGGGGGACCCAGCTGTGGATATTACTATAGATAAAAAAAAAAAAATACTAGGGGAAGCAATGTAAAGAAATTATTAATCCATGTCTCGCCCACTTCAAAACAATTTTATTCTAAAAGAAAATAATTTCATAGGAAAGGATATTCTTCTCAGCAGCTTAACTGACAAAGGAAATATAAGTAAAACAGGACACTTCAGGTCACATCTAAGAAGAAAGGGCAAATATAGCAGACTCTCCATAACACTCTTTATTTTCCCTTCCACATAATCTTTACTACGCAGATGTCAGAGTCATTTATTTTCAGGGTTTATAATGGAATTCAGCAAGCAGCATTAATATATTTTGGAAACACGCACCACTATATTAGGTTCAACAAATTTTGCACATATCAAAAAGTTATGAAAAAGGCAGTACAGTGAGTATTTCAAATAAAAATACATGTTGAGTAGAGCATCTCTACTTGGTATGAACAAAGAATTTTTAAAGAGAGAGATTCTGCGGTTAATGTTACCAATGGAAAAAAACATGTTTAACAAAATACATAGATTTATAAATAAGGACTTAATGATACAGCTACTGAAACACTGTAAAGTCATCATTAAGAAAAAAAAAACATCTTTTGTGGAAGAATTAAATTGTGTACAGGGTTTAATGTTCAGTGCTGATAAATTAATAATCATCGATCAACTAAGACAAAGAAGATACAAAAATCATGTCTGGGAAATAAAGTAGAGACAAAAATTAAGGTCATGTACTGTCCAAGAATGTGGAGTCATTTAGAACAAGAAATCCACAATTGTGCTGCACTCGGTCCATAACATAACAACCATCTGCATGAAAACATGAAAATACCCAGAACCAAGTCGTGTGCGGAGTCAAGTTATGGAGAAAGGCTTTTTAAAACACGTCTCCAACGAGAGCTGCAGTGCAGCAAAAAGTACCCCAGAAGGATGACTAGATGTCCAGACTGAATAGTCTGGTCAAATATTCCAGATATGGAAGCCCACTCAAAAAGTAGACAAATAGCCCTGTCAAATATCCTATAAATATTATATATATATATATATATATATATATATATATATATATATATATATATATATGGATCTACTACTATTCAGCGAAAGCACATTTCACCGTAAACACAATTCACCAAAACACAGTTCACCGAAAGTTGTAGATGGCCTTTTCCCCACTGTAGTGCGACCCTGGAGTTAGTATATATAGTAAGGGGGTGGGGGGTGTAGCCCCCCCCCCACATATTTTAAATATTTTGAATTATATACATGGATACATGTAATTGCAATATATTACTGTTCTCTGACAATATATACATAAATTATGTGGGGGGCTACCCACCCCACACCCTCCTTACTATATATACTAACTCCAGGGTTGCACTACAGTGGGGAAAAGGCCATCTACAGCTTTTGGTGAAATGTGTTTCAGTGAATTGTGTTTTTCGGTGAAATGAGCTTTCTGTGAAAAGTGCACTCTAATTTGATTTTCGGTGAAATGTGCTTTCGGAGAATAGTAGTAGATCCATATATATATATATATATATATATATATATATATATATATATATATATATATATATATATAGACACACACACACATATATATATATATATATATATATACATACATATTATATACATATATATATATATATATAATATAAACACATTTCTATATACACACTTTTTAACTTGTAAAAGAAAGATGTAATATATAGCTTTAAATGCTAATACCTAGCTTCAGAAAATTTGCATGTCATGTCTGTGCTTTATGCTACAGGGAAACAGTCCGATGTTACACAATTTTAGATTTAGCAGATCAGAAAAACATACAAAATACAAGGGTACTGATACAGTACTATATAAAATCAGATTAGTGGTCTGATGTAGGATTTGGGAATAACAGTGAACCAGTACACTACAGGAGGTTTTCCTCATTCATTACAACTTTGCTGTTTTTTTTTTTTTGTTTCCTGACAGAATTTCGCAATGACATACTTCAGCAATATAGCTGATCTAGTACTGGGATACAGGTCATGTAGTATCCTCCTAGTTATCTTATCTGACATGAAACCAGCTCAGCTATATCATAATATGTGGTAAACAAGGAAGTTTCCACTGCGAACACATAACCATAGTAGGTAAATGCACAACCTCCCCCATGCAGACACATATAGTAAAACAAAGTAACATGGCCTAGTACAGGTCACCAAAATAGAAACATTACTCTAACTACACAGATCTACTTCAGGACATCTACATGTTGCTCTAACATTCCTGTGTAGTTTAGAAATGGAATGTAGCCCTACTACATGACCACTTGTTTCGTTTCAATTAAAACAAAAAATAGATAAGCATTGTGTCATTTGTCTCTAAGCACAGCTGGAATTTATTCATGAGCACTGTAATTTACCATTGTCCAACTACATCATCTATGAATACACTCAGTGCCCAAAGATGAGAGGTTGTTACTGGATTATTAAGTCTTTTTTTTTTTTAAACTTTTTATTAAATTTAAAAAAAAGAACACAAACAAGATTAATCTTATCCAACGAGTAAAACCAAATAAAAGTATATACAAAGTCCATAACAAATATTGTCATTAATCAACAGTTCTTCAGAGAAGAAATTTATTGTCCTGCTAATTTCTGTAACCATTTTTATATAGTTAATAACACACTTCCAAGGGATCTAGATAAAACAAATATTAGAATCTACAGGGAAAACACTTTAACTTAAATGGAAAAAAATATTCCTGGAGATTTTTTATATAGATCCTTCTACACTTCTCAACTAATGAACAAAATTAATGGTAAACTAAATATTTGCAACAGATGTAAGTCTAACACAAACATGGACTGGAACCATATGTTTTATGACTGTCCTGCTTTAAGTGTATTTTGGAAAACAGAACTCTTACAAGCAATATTCACAGGTAATTTTATTTTGACCAAATCATTAGTACTCTTCAATACACCCATACCTGGTTGTGTAAAAAAAGTTAAACATTCCTTACTTTGGACAATAATGGCAGTAGCCAGGAAAACTATAACAAGAAACTGGACATCTGAATTCCCTCCTTCCTATAATGATTTTAAGAAAATTCTAATGGAGGTTTGTCAATTGCAGATTGCAACTATGACATCTAGAACATCTAGAAAAACTTATAACTATCATATATGGGTTAATCTACAGAATTTGTTGAAAAGAGATTGACAATGATATATAAATCAAATTTCAACCTCTCTATGTGCTATATATATATATAAAATAATCAAATACTGGGCAACGTAATGATATTCAGTGGATGACTTTGTATATAGTTTTAGTTATTTCACTTTATTTGTTAAACATTGTTATGTGAATGCTTATGTGAACACTTTTTGAAACGTTAAAAGAACATGTAATTGTTTATATTTATTTCTTTAAAATCAATAAAATTGTTTAAAAAAATCAACAGCTCTAATACTAAAAGTCTTTTAGCTTTAGCCAGGATAATTTCTTATGAGTAATACCTGTAGTTCTATTATACAAAGTTTAATTCTTTATACATACATCCTGTGTTAGATAAATTCTGAAAGAGAGAGGATATTTTTGTTTTTCCATTTCATTGTAATAACCTTTCTGGCAATAGCCTAAATAGACCATAGTATTAGGTCGTTTTCCATATGTTTCTATAGTAATAGACTATGTGCTGTAACCTTCACCTGCTAACAGTTATCCACACTTCACTGTTTAGTGTTTTTGGCTTACAGCAATGTAAATGCAGCAGGACATAAGAAGCAAGTGCCTCCTTTGTACCTGATGATAGACTATAAAATTGTCAAATGAAGAAATATTGTTCCATGGTGTATGTATAGCTCTTCCATGTGCAGTGGATACTAGTGGCCCAGAATCAACTAGCAAACACAATGCAAATAAATTAGCATCAATTGCAGAGGTGATGTCCACTGACCTCGTGTCATTCATCTTAGTATATAGTCAAGGATTTAACTTGCTAATGAAAACCGCTGTACCAAACACACCCAAGAGCCACAGTAGTCAGCTGGAATTTCCTACCTGTTATCATCCCTGAGTAGTATAATGCTCTCGTTAAAGCATGTCTAACGCTCCCGCAGGTTCATTCATTAGAACTCTGACAGGATATAGTGAGTATCCGAAAGCAAAGAGTGAATAAATGTACTGAGTAGCTGGAGCCTCTCAGTAGATAATGGAAGCAAGTTATGGAGCCATTTCTTAAAGAAATGCCATGCACAAAGCTGCACAGACACAGACGGCAAACCTCTCAAGTCTCCAGAATTTCACAAATGTCTAGATTTTTGATTCATATTTTTGTCTGCTCCTCAAAATTTGCTGTTTTCGGGCAAATCATTGAGAATTGAAATCAATAAATGACAAACATTTGAATTTCACACTTCCTAGCCTTCAGGAAATACATGATGTGGTCTATTATTTGTAGCAACTTGTGAAGTTTATAAGAGCAATATTCAAAGTCTGCCCCTATTTGTGAGCCTTTCAGGTCCAATTATTTTTGATTTTGTCTACATAGCTTTCACTAAGAGATTAAGAGGTATCTCACAAACACACCCAAAATGAAGGCTCACCAGTTCAACTTACTGACTTGGCAGGTCCTTGGGAGGTAGAAGAAAAGTGGACCCAGTGAATAGTCAGGCAGACAGAGGGAAGGCAGGCAGACTCCTTATTCAGAAAAAAAAACTAGAAACAAACTAGAGTAGAATGTAATGTGAGGCAGTAATGCCAGCTGTTGTATGACAGAGCTCATTTGGAGGAAACGTGCATTTTACTCTACAGCCATACAGTAGTGGTGAAGGTGCTAATATATGACTACAATCAAATATCAAATAAATATTTCTTCCAACCGTTCCTTTCTCCACATCTACCAATGGCAGTGATAGTAACAGCATCACGTGGATTTCATCTCTGTTGACAAGCAGGCAGAATGTTTCAATTTTAAAGAACAAAGTTGATTAAATGTATAATTCAAACAGTGTGACATAATGCAATGAATATTGTCAAAGTTTTAAAAGGATTTCTAATTTAGCTCACTAGATATGTTGACTGTTAAGCTGACACCGACAAATTTTACTAGTGAGGTTCTAAGTATTCAAAACTTGGTTATTACAATCCACATTCTTGGTACCCACCTCATCCATTTTGGGGAAAGCCAGAAAGTGAAAATTCAAATGGAGGAAATAATTATCCATCTACTAGCTTATCTTGGAAGTTACAGCCAGGTAGAATGCCATCTGTCACTACGTACAGCAAATGCATGAACAACAGACTATTCGGTATCTTGTAGTCCACAGTGGCATTTGGACAGAAGACAAGTGAGCGTTAGCTTCCATTTCCTGATATTCAAGTAGACCCATTTGCACTGCTTGACTTGTAAATGGAATTACACAACTAATGCAGGTTACCCAGCATGGTATTACCATTAATTTCACTCATTAGGAAGTGAACAGAGCATATCCAGTAAGACTTCCAAGTTAGTAATGAAACATGCTCAATTCCTTGCGGAAAAATGCTGAAATCATTGCTAACAGAGCATATAATGTACAGTATATAAAAACTCACTGCTAATGAGCACATCATGTACAGTATATAAAAACTCACTGCTAACAATGAGCAGATCATGTGCAGTCTATAAATACTCCCTGCTAACAATGAGCACATCATGTACAGTCTACAAATGCGCCCTGCTGACAATGAGCACATCGCGTGCAGTCTATAAATGCTCCCTGCTGACAATGAGCACATCATGTGCAGTCCATAAATACCCCCTGCTAACAATGAGCACATCATGTGCAGTCCATAAATACCCCCAGCTGACAATGAGCACATCATGTGTAGTCCATAAATACCTCCTGTTGACAATGAGCACATCATGTGCAGTCTATAAAAACTCACTGCTGACAATGAGCACATCACGTATCACATACAGTATATAAAAAAACTCCCTGCTAACAATGAGCACATCATGTACAGTCTACAAATGCTCCCTGCTGACAATGAGCACATCATGTGCAGTCCAAAAATACCCCCTGCTGACAATGAGCACATCATGTGCAGTCCATAAATATCTCCTGTTGACAATGAGCACATCATGTGCAGTCTATAAAAACTCACTGCTAACAATGAGCACATCACGTATCACATACAGTATATAAAAAAAACTTACCGCTAACAATGAGCACATCATATACAGTCTATAAAAACTCACTACTAACAATGAGCACATCAAGTACAGTCTATAAAACTCATTGCTAACAATGAGCACATCACATAGTCTATAAATACTCCCTGCTAACAATGAGCACATCACATAGTCTATAAATACTCCCTTCTAACAATGAGCACATCACATACAGTCTATAAATACTCCTTGCTAACAATGAGCACATCACGTGCAGTCTATAAATACTCCCTGCTAACAATGAGTACATCACGTGCAGTCTATAAATACTCCCTGCTAACAATGAGAACATCATGTGCAGTCTATAAATACTCCCTGTAACAATGAGCACATCATGTAGTCTATAAAAACTCATTGTTAATGAACACATCATGTGCAGGCTATAAAAACTCACTGCTGACAATGAGCACATCACGTATCACGTACAGTATATAAAAAAACTCCCTGCTAACAATGAGCACATCGTGTGCAGTCTATAAATACTCCCTGTAACAATGAGCACATCATGTAGTCTATAAAAACTCATTGTTAATGAACACATCATGTGCAGGCTATAAATACTCGCTGCTAACAATGAGCACATCACGTACAGTCTATAAATACTCCCTTCTAACAATGAGCACATCACGTACAGTCTATAAATACTCCCTGCTAACAATGAGCACATCACACGCAGTCTATAAATACTCCCTGCTAACAATGAGCACATCACGTGCAGTCTATAAATACTCCCTGCTAACAATGAGAACATCATGTGCAGTCTATAAATACTCCCTGTAACAATGAGCACATCATGTAGTCTATAAAAACTCATGGTTAATGAGCACATCATGTGCAGGCTATAAAAACTCACTGCTGACAATGAGCACATCACGTATCACATACAGTATATAAAAAAACTCCCTGCTAACAATGAGCACATCGTGTGCAGTCTATAAATACTCCCTGCTAACAATGAGCACATCGTGTGCAGTCTATAAATACTCCCTGCTGACAATAAGCACATCGCGTGCAGTCTATAAATGCTCCCTGCTGACAATGAGCACATCATGTACAGTCCAAAAATACCCCCTGCTGACAATGAGCACATCATGTGCAGTATCTATAAACTCACTGGCTGACAATGAGCACATTACGGTGCATCACATACAGTATACAAAAACTCCTGCTGACAATGAGCACATCATGTACAGTCCAAAAATACCCCCTGCTGACAATGAGCACATCATGTGCAGTCCATACATATCTCCTGTTGACAATGAGCACATCATGTGCAGTCTATAAAAACTCACTGCTAACAATGAGCACATCACGTATCACATACAGTATATAAAAAAAACTTACCGCTAACAATGAGCACATCATATACAGTCTATAAAAACTCACTACTAACAATGAGCACATCAAGTACAGTCTATAAAAAACTCATTGCTAACAATGAGCACATCACATAGTCTATAAATACTCCCTGCTAACAATGAGCACATCACGTACAGTCTATAAATACTCCCTTCTAACAATGAGCACATCACGTGCAGTCTATAAATACTCCCTGCTAACAATGAGCACATCACGTGCAGTCTATAAATACTCCCTGCTAACAATGAGAACATCATGTGCAGTCTATAAATACTCCCTGTAACAATGAGCACATCATGTAGTCTATAAAAACTCATTGTTAATGAACACATCATGTGCAGGCTATAAAAACTCACTGCTGACAATGAGCACATCACGTACAGTATATAAAAAAACTCCCTGCTAACAATGAGCACATCGTGTGCAGTCTATAAATACTCCCTGCTAACAATGAGCACATCACGTACAGTCTATAAATACTCCCTTCTAACAATGAGCACATCACATACAGTCTATAAATACTCCCTGCTAACAATGAGCACATCACGTGCAGTCTATAAATACTCCCTGCTAACAATGAGCACATCACGTGCAGTCTATAAATACTCCCTGCTAACAATGAGAACATCATGTGCAGTCTATAAATACTCCCTGTAACAATGAATACATCATGTAGTCTATAAAAACTCATTGTTAATGAGCACATCATGTGCAGGCTATAAAAACTCACTGCTGACAATGAGCACATCACGTACAGTATATAAAAAAACTCCCTGCTAACAATGAGCACATTGTGTGCAGTCTATAAATACTCCCTGCTAACAATGAGCACATCGTGTGCAGTCTATAAAAACTCATTGCTGAGCACATCATGTACAGTCCATAAAAACTCACTAACAATCAGCACATCATGCACAGTCTATAAAATCTCATTGTTAACAATGAGCACATCAAGTACAGTACATAAAACCTCATTGCTAGTGTGCACACCATGTACAGTACATAAAACCTCATTGCTAGTGTGCACACCATGTACAGTACATAAAACCTCATTGCTAGCGTGCACACCATGTACAGTACATAAAACCTCATTGCTAGTGTGCACACCATGTACAGTACATAAAACCTCATTGCTAGTGTGCACACCATGTACAGTACATAAAACCTCATTGCTAGTGTGCACACCATGTACAGTACATAAAACCTCATTGCTAGTGTGCACACCATGTACAGTAAATAAAACCTCATTACTAGTGTGCACATGTACAGTACATAAAACCTCATTGCTAGTGTGCACACCATGTACAGTACATAAAACCTCATTGCTAGTGTGCACACCATGTACAGTACATAAAAACTTAAAGCTAACAATGAGCACATCATGCACAGTATATCAATAAGGTAACCTTCTGATCTACAGTTTTGTGCAGCCTAAAGATTTTTCAGACTTATAACTCTAAAGAACTGCATTAATCTCATGAGCTATATTCTCAAGTAGTGACATCCTGGATGGCTAAGAAATTACTGCCCCTAGGTGATGAATATTCCGATGATACTAAGAAAATAACAGACCAACATGGAGAAGGTACAATGTGAGGTCACCTCTATTGTTAGTAAAATACAAAAAGAAATATCCGTAGTATCCCTCCAAGTCTCAGAAAACCCAGTATGCAACCTATACTAGGTCAAAAACAAACCAAGCAGAAACTCTGCAGTGTGGAGGGCATGAAGTTCACTCCTTGAAATATGTTATGCACCTAGTTCATTCATAAAAATCAAACTTTAAAAGATGTACTACAGAATAATAAAACAGTAAAATAGTAGGTAGTCTACCTATTCATTTTATTATTTTGTAGTACACATTTTAAAATTTGAATTTTATTAGTGGACTAGGGGCATAACGTATTTCAAGAAGTGAACTTCACACCCTCCACACTGTGAAGTTTCTGCTTGGTTTGTTGTTAGTAAAATAGCTACTGATGATTTCTTTTATTAAATTCAAATGCACTTTAAGTTTTTTTTTTCTGAAAGAAAGATGGTAAGATTCAGACAGCTATAATCAAACCAGGCATCCCTCCTGTGAAAAATGACAGATTCTATCAGGGCTACCATCCATCTCCCTTCAGATAGTGAATCACTGGTTAACATGAAACTGCACTGTGTCCATTTTTTAAGCAGGACTGAAACTGAATGCTTTATTTCCTACCCAAAAGCATGTATTCAGAGCCGCTCACCACGGTGATAGGGTAGTCAAAAGGAAAACCTCTTAATAAGGAGTACTCTAAACCTAACTTTTACAAAAAACAACAAAACCATTGTTCTTATTGTTCTTTAGTCATTTAGTCATTCCTACATTTTGTGACCTTAAGTTTTTAACACCCTGGGGCAGTCTGTCAACAAATGCTTCTATATGTTCTTGTAAATATATATTTCTCTCTCCAGTAATGCAGTCTATCCATCTTAACCGCTGCTGCCTCTTTTTCCTTCAAATTTTCCCAGTATCAGTGGCTTCCCTAATGAATCCTGTCTTCTTGGCGTTTGGACAAAGCAGATAGTTTTATCAGATTTTCCATCAAATCATACTTTATCTATTGACTGTCTTGATCTACTTGGATTCCACATAATTCTCAAAAGTCTTCTCTAAAACCACAGGTCAAAAGCTTTGATGTTCTCATGCACAGCCTTTTTAGTCTCTTACAGCCAAATGGTATTACTGGAAAAACCATGCCTATACAGACCTTTGTTGACAATTTCATGCCTTAGCTCTTTAACAGTCTATCTAGGTTTGCCTAACAAGAAGTAAGTGCCATTTAAGTTTATGGCTACAAACACCATTTTTAAAGCTCTGTATGCCCAGAAAAATAAATTATTTCATTCCCCTATGTTCTTCCCTCCTCCATTTGCAAACATTGATCGGGTTAAGTGATATAATCTGATTTTCTTGTTATTTTTTTTAATGTTGAGGATAAGCCAGCCTTTGTGCTTTCATCTTCATCAACAGGCTGCTTATTCCACTCATCCACACTACCAGCTATCAGAATGGTATCGGCACATCTTAGGTCATTATTTCTACATATCACAAAAAATGTTTTTTTTTTATTAGAGTTTTATATTTCACTTTACTTTGGAGCATCTTAAAATGTTGAATTGTTTACTGGCACAGTGTACTAGCTTGGTTCATTAAAGGTGCTGTCTGAATTTGCAGAATGCCAGAAACTGATTTCACTCAAGAGCTCATAAGACCTAAATGAGTCCCATATGCATCATTAATCATCAAGGAAATACATTTTACTGTAAAATTCAAATGAATTATGTCAGAAGAGTGGTATTACCCTAAAGGTTTTGTAAATATATTGCTCTTCCCTCCAAAGGCAAACATTTGCTATTAATGATCTTGCTCTTGACCTCACAAAAATGGCTTGTTTGGTACTAAAGGGTTTTGACTTACTCTTTCCAAAGCACTGAAGTAATACATGTATCATACCTCCCAATCATTCACTCTTATCAGTCACATCTGACTCGTAGAGTGACCCCACAGACAGCCACTGCTACCAGTAGAGTTTTCAAGCCAAAGGGGAAACAGAAGTAGGTTGCCAGATGTTTCTTCTATAACACACATGCAAATAAGCCAAAGAAGAACACAAATTAATAAAAAACAAAAAAAAACAAAGAAACACATCAAGCCAGTAGGAATTATAGTTAGCGCTTTAGTTTACTTCATAAGCAAACTTCATCAGACAACAGTTAAAAACCACAAGTCATTTAAACATCCCTCCAAAAAGACCAATTAAACAATTATATACTCAAATTGTCCTTAAAGGAACATACACACAAAATTGTTCATGCTATATAAAAATCAGTACATAAACATCAAAGTGTATATAGCAAGCTAAAATACATCCATAAATTGAATTAATAATCATCTAAAACAGGATTTAAATTTTGACATACATTTGATAGATAAATTATCATTCAGACCATCTATAAAATGTATGTTAAAATTGAAATCCTGTTTTAGATGATTATTAATTCAATTTATGGATGTATTTTAGCTTGCTGTATACACTTTGATGTTTATGTACTAACTTTTATATAGCATGAACAATTTTGTGTGTATGTTCCTTTAAGGACAATTTGAGTATGTAATTAATTGTTTAATTGGTCTTTTTGGAGGGATATTTAAATGACTTGTGGTTTTTAACTGTTGTCTGATGAAGTTTACTTATGAAGTAAATGAAAGCGCTAATTATAATTCCTGCTGGCTTGGTGTGTCTTTGGTTTTTTGTTTTTTATATCACACATGCACACCATCACAGCTGTGATCAAGTTGGAGTTCCCAATCCCCTTACTGCATATGTCTATGGAATGTGGGAGAAAACTGGGGCACCTGGAGTAAACTCATGCAAACACAGGGAGGACATGTAGCGTCCCCACAGCATTAGTGCCACTGAATATTTTGAAAACATGCTAGACACACAGTTGTTCACAGACAAAAACACAAATATGTATTATTTTGTCTTAAAAAGTACTGTTATTCAGAATGGTGAAGTGAAAAAAAAAGCAAACATTTGTTGTCAACTAATAGTTTTATCTTATATGCTTGGAAGAAACTGAGAACATCTTTTGCTATAAAGGCATTTTCAGACAGCAAATTCAAAGTAGCAATTTGGACTGCAGAAAAAGCACCACAGTATGTACTTGCATGATTGTGGTTATACCGTAAGATGATCACCTGACAATGGTGCAAAGGAGCGTGGAATGCAGTATATTCTTATATACGTGAAAAAATCACTGTTAGTCAGTAATCAGTCATCTTTATGTATAGAAATAAGGGATCGCCTTCATAGTAGTGATACATGCATTTCTTTGGTAGATTTGTTCATTACAATGGGTATTGGACAGGCAATTGCACTGGCTAGTGTGCCGGAGCAGATTTTGAGAATTACATTCAAAATGTCACATCTGCTAATGCTAAAGTTTAGTGGTTGACGATAATTTCCTCCAGTCAAAGAAGGACTCTAATATAATGAGTAAAATAATAATTACTGTTGTCAGTAGTAGGTAAAGTCATAACTATGTGCAGGGCACTAATGTGTGAAGTAATGAAACAGTTTCACCTGTTAATCCAGAAAAGTAAATGGACTTGTGAAAATAAAAAAGTTTCTAGCAGAGTAATACAGTGGAAATAAGCTCAGGGTTCCCAAAACAACTGGGATTCTGCCTTGGAGAGCTTCTGCCATCCTCAGACACTACTCTTGTTGTAAATTCAAATTTCATCCCTAGAATAACACCTTTCCAGGTAGAGTACCCCCTACAATGCCAAACATTATTCCAAAGCCGCATCTGTAATGTATACCCAGTAAAACATCAAATTCAGTAACATTCTTTGCTAATATACCTCATTACCTATTTCTGGTATAATCTAAAAGCTGCCAAGCCTGACATGCATCTCTTGAGTTTACCCAAAGCTGGCCATCTCCACAGTTTTATAAGAACTGATATTACGGATATGTACACTATCAGCAGTACCATTCCAACCTACAGATGGAACTGCCACTCTATGGAGTTATCCAATAGCAGAGCACCACTTGTGTGCTGGCTGTGACAATGCATGCAGGACAACTACAAATGCTGTCCTGCAAGCATTTAAAGTCAAACAATAGAGGAAGGACATGATGTGGTACTGCAACAACAATGTGCAGTTTTATTCTTAAAAAATACATAGTTTGGCGATATTAACTGCATAGGAAGGAGTAGGAAGGAGGCATCTCCAACACTACACTATGAGGCATGAGTGCATTCCTCTTTCGGCAACTACCACCCTTATCACCTCTCCTCTGCCTGGTATTAGCTCCACCTATATGTTGGATCTGGTACTGCATGCATGAGGGATAGCACCCATCTAATACCTGTAGTACTAGATGTATTATACAGGTACAGCAATCACTACATCATATAGCTCCATGAATTCCAATGTCTACTCTACTGGTTAGCGTTTTTACATTCAAGATCAACACCAGTGTAAAAATTCTAATTGTTATGCTGTTGCAAGTCTGGTTTCTTGTTTGGAATCAGGTGAAGTTCTGGTACCATCATTAGCCTATGTTACTTGAGGACTCGCACAGCATATTAGAAAATTGGGACTAGCATAGCACTTACGGTACCACGGTACCCTAAGTGTAGGTTTTTAGAGTATGACCCAAGAATGCAAAAGTACTGAAATGAACCTTTCCCTAGCCAAAGGAAACTAATCCAAAAACAAAATTTCGTTATTTAGCAAACAGTGAGCCAACTTAAAAGAAATCACATGTCCAATATAATCAGCCTTATTCCAGAGTGACTTTTCTTCTTACGATATCACCTAGATATTATCTAGTGTCAAGAAACCCTTTTGTACCCCTCTGCTTCCATTTCTCTTATTCCTCTGCCATAAATCATGAAAAGGACTCCCTTTTCCTGTTCAATTTTCTCATTGTTTCAGAAGGACTTTCTATAAGTCTTCATGATGTACACTAGACAGCAGGGATTCTACACCATCACTGGTCACTGTCTACAGTTTCACATCCTGAAACTATGTCTTGCTGAGGTCAGTAAAGTGTTATAATCAACAGAAGTGGACACCTTTTCAAATGAATTCATTTGTATACTGCAGTTATACAGGAACACTGCATAAAAACTGGCAAATACTCTCAATTCTGGGCCAGTGAAGTGTTGATTATATCAATGAAACTACAAAACTAATCAGTATAGAAAACTACAGGTAGCTGTTACTTGCTTTATTAGATCTTTGACATGTGTCATTTGTTGAATGAGTGAGCAGAACAGATGGCTTTCACACCTAGTAATAATGTGCGGAAGAAAGCTCTAGAACTTTTTATGGAATATAGATTTGAACATTTACCAAAGCCTTGCTTATTTTGTACTGAAGAAAATATAACTGCACCATGTAATGCTTCTACAAGGTTACACTAAGCAAAGATCAGAGATATACAGTTGAAAGGAAGTGACTCTGCTTTTAGAGAGCTTCTGTGACTCACCAAAATATCACTATAACTAAAAAGAAGAACAAAATATTCATTTATGGTGTTTGGCTATGTTATTTTATAGGGATCCAAACTCAATTTTGAGAGAATCGAGAAGCTGAAAAGCAAAATCCCATCAATATGTCAGGCCATTTTGGGATAATAGAAATTAGAGAGATAATTAGGCTATGGTAGAGTGAAGAGACACTTGCCCCAGATGCAAGTGGTTAGAAGGTACATTCACAGCATGTGTCAATGACGCAGGAGTACAGTACCAGCATTGATTTAAGAAGCTGCAAAGACATTGTGATTTCATAAATGAATGTCTATACTGCTGAGTTCTGAATGCCATTAATACTGAAGTGCTTAGTGTGTGTGCATGTGAGGTAGTAACAGTCAAAAGCTGCTTGTCACAGTTACAGCAGTAGTTTTCGGTGGGGGGGGTTATCAGTTTGAAAAACTGCATGGGGTGCCAGATGAGCTAGCTACAAAATTTCTAAAAATAAAATACAAGAAACATATGGACTGATTCAGATGCAGTAGCTGTGCATATAGTATCATATTATGATGGAAATTACTTTTTTTACTGTGGACTTTTTTCTGTAATTGCACTGATTTTGTTTGACTGCAGAAGGAGACACTAAGCCTATGTACACAGCCCTTTAAGTGCATTTAGCATTGTACATCCTCTCCTTTATCTGTCAGACAGCCTTATGAATAACTCCTTGGATTCCCTCTCTGCCATCCATTTTGGTAATCCATTCCATGGATTCACTGTACCCTCTGTGAGAAAGAGGTTTTCCAGATCCAATATGTGATGTCCCCCATTTCTACTTCCCTCTGCAGATGCTGTTAGTGTCAGACTGATCTGTCCTAACTCATTTTCCACACTCAATAATTGTGACATGCATGTGGCATTACGAATGTTTGAGCACACTGTTATAATGCACATAGCACTCCTTCGTACCATTTTGAACCTATACATCCATACAGGTGTTACACAAATAACTTAAAGTAGGCATCCTGTAGGGGATTCATGGCTTTCTAACAGAGTGAGGACCCTTTAAATTAGTAAATTAAAGTATTCTCTTTATGAATAATTACCATGGTAATAAATGAACATGTGCCTTCAACAGGTTCCTAGGTTGATAGGTTGTTACTAGGGAAATGATTACTTGGGCCCTTACAAGTCTAGCCTCAGACACTAAATGCATTAGGATCCAAGTATCATGGGCATCTATATGGGGTGCATGCTAGTAGGGAGCTAAGTAAGGGATTTGTAGGGGAGGTATTAGTTAGGGTAATACTTTTCTTGATGGCCTCTGTTTGTAAAGGACATGGGGGCCTGGCTAGCAGTAAATTTACATTTTCCCATCCAATTTAAGTTTTCATTTGAATAGGATCAGAGATGAACTCTGTTTTACATGGATGGGAACCCTATTTCATATCATGGTGATCCTGTGGGACAACTGTTTTTCCAGCATATTTTGCTTGTGTCACAAGTGAAGTTCAGTTCCCTAAATTAAGTGCTTCTGGTGTTGTTTGTTTTGTACACATGCAACAGATCCATCAGGGCTGGGTCTGAGGAAGTCCTGTAAGCCAGGCAAAGATCCCCTCTCAGCAGCCTGTACAAGACTGAATACAGATACAAATCCTTTAGGCAATCAGTATAGGAGAGGGCATTCAGGTCTTGAGTTCTCCTGATGAAAATCCTTTGTGAGTGTTCCAACTGTGCAAGTTTCTGGTTAGGTACATGCCAAAATGGCATTGTACAACATGATAGATCTGATAAAGGCTGAGTAGAGTGGAACTATAAGTTTCTTGGAAACTGGATGCTATACCCTTACCTATAAATTGGGTACCCTTACCTATAAATTGGGCTATATATAATTATTTTCTTACTGTCTTTGATATGTGTTGGTCAAAGGCCAGATTGCTGTCCACATACGCTCCCAGATCCCTTACTACTGGGTTGACTCTTACGGATGTTTTATCAATGGAGTAATTAACTTGGGTTGACAGTTTCCTAAAGGACATTATAATGCATTTTTGGCACTGGCTTTTAAGCCATAGCTTTGGCACCAATCATTTGTCTATGCTAAACCCTCTTGCAAGATGTTGGTGTTTTTGTGGGACTCTAACAGCACAATTTACAGTCATCTGTGAACATGGTGAGCCAAAGGCCTTGAAAATTAGCCTTGACTTCCAAAAGATACAGGCTAAACAGGAGAGGGCCCAACATAGAGCCTTAGGGTACTCCACTGGTAACAGATCTGCTGGTGGAGGTGGTCTCACTAATCCAATTTCTTGGGTCCTGTCTGTAAGCCAGCCAGAAATCCATTGAGTTATGTAGGGATTTCTGCCTAGCTCAGAGAGTTTGTCAACAATGAATGAGTGGGGTATTGAATTAAATACCTTGGCCAGGTCAAGATACCCAATTTGCACTGTTTTACCCTCATTTATTGCCTTGATGACCCACTCAAAGATGTCTACCAGGTTAATTAGGCACACTCTCTTCACTTTAAAGCCAACCTGGAATGGATCCAGTGTCTGTAGGATACCAATGTCTTATTTCCATGATAATTTGTTCCGTGGCTTTGCATATTAGGTTTGTTAGACTGGAGGCTCTGTAGTTCCTGGGTCAGTTGATGGCCCACCCTTGGGCAGAGAAATGACATTTGTAGTCCTCCATTCACCTGGAATATAGCCATTTTTAGGCTGTAGTTCAAGTGTGCCTCAAGTAGGCCTGATCGATCATGTTTCAAACTGTTCAAAAAACAATCAGGGATGATGTCAGGACCCACAGAGGTGGTGTTCTTGGCTTTGAATACTGTCACAGGATATATACTGCATTGTATATTTTTGTTTTTCAATTACTGCATTTTACTCCTTTTTCTATTTTGTCTTGGCTCAGAGAGTGATTGTTATCTATATACCTTTGCCTTCTGGTCCCTGCTATAGTTGGCGGAAATACATTGGAAGGCATTTCACCTGGAAGAGACAGTGAGAAGTGGAGAGTGAACTTTGAGCTTAATTTTAAAAGGCCAGTAAATTTGCTTCGTCTCCCTGATCGGTGAAGATGACACCATTCACCACCAGCTCAGTACACTGCTTTGTGTTACCTTTAAGGTTCCAGACATATCTGAAGAAGGCCTTGTGCTTGTCCTCAGCCTAAAAGAATATCCTGACCTCATAGTTGGCCTTGTTAGACTTAGACCTCTTAGTTTCTTGTTTAGTTGTATAACAGAACATTTGTCTTTAAGGGAGTTGTTCATCCTGATTTTTGCCACAAGTTTTTTGTTTTTTTTATATACCCTGTTTAGGTGAGGATTCCACCACTGGGGTTTCTTTTTAGTGCTCATTTTGGGTTTACTTCTGGTAGGTATGGCAGCCTCTATGCAGTCATTCATATGTTTTTTTTGTGAATAATTTTGCATAGATAGCTGTGGTCTCATGGATGGGGGGAGCCTTGAATTCTGGCAGACTGTTAACAGTTAGCTTGTCTTAGAACAATTGCTAATCGTTACTAGTTTAGCTGGGTTTCCCAGGCAGATTTTTGCTTCAAAAGAGATATATCTGTTATCTGCCCTTACTAGTAAGGATGTGACATGGGTGGGTGCAATGCTCTCCTGTGTTGATGAGTACTACATCTAACATGTTTGATCCTCTAGTTGGAGTGTGCACTTTCTGTTTCAGTGCGTTTGTGTTAATAAAGTCCAGGAATTGTGCCTGAGAGTCTGAGACAGTGTAACTTTCCCAGTCTATAGAGGGGTTGTTAAAGTCACCCATCAATATGGCGTTTAGTTGGATGTTGACTGCATCTAGTAGGTTTAGGTCAGAGTCATGAGACTCTAGGAACATAGATGGTGACTTCTAGCTAGCCATGGTATGGAGAGGGTCCTTATCGATGGTGACTTACATGTGGATGTTCCTGTTTATCCAACCTAGAGGTATGTTTGCTGCTAACATAAATCAAGGCACCCCAACCTTTGGTCCCAGTCTATGCTATTGTTGGTCTATGTGTGGAATACACAATAGCCTTGCACTGCCAGAGTACTTTCCATGGCCTTAAACCAAGTCTTGGTCAAGGCACAGATGTCTACATTCTCCAGAGTGAGCAGGGCTCGGAAGGTGTGGAATTTTTTTGTTTAGACTCCTAGCACTGACCAGTAACACTAAGGCTGCTTGAAGACTTTTTCACTTTGTTGTTAGTTTTGTCTTTTTGGCATTGTCTAAAAAAAGGCTAGAAGGTCATGGATAAAGTTTTAGCCACTCTACAAAAGCCTAGGTAGGGCAAGTGCAGTCCATCCTTGGCAAAGCAATGTGGTCTGGTGACCATGTCCTCCATGCTGACAGATATTGGATGCCGCTAGATTGACACTGGAAACTAAGCCAATTATTAAAATCAATCATTTTATGTTTGTACCGTGACATCATCCTTGATGAAAGTAGAATGCTGCTCAATGCAAGGCTCATACCTCTGTGTGTACTCAGAGATCCCTTATGTCTATTTTAATATAGTCTAGTGACATGTCTCATGACAATCATATTGGTACCTGGGGTACAGTGACTTGAATGCATGTGTGCTATTGTGGGTCCAGTCTCCAGATAGGCAACAGACCATTACCTTCTCCCTGTCTAACCTGGTGAGTGGGGCCTCTGTGCGTCACACAATGGAGTTCCCAATGACATCACAAAAGGATCCTCAATGACAGAGTACTACGTAAAATGTATGCTTGACTTATAGGTTTTGCTTTTAGGGGACCATTGGGTGCAGACTAATGTGAGATGTTTGCTGTGTTTTTTGGTTGCATGTTGAAGAGTTGTGTTGCAGTTATGCAGTTTTGGAGGTCTTTGAAATTTCGGAAACTTTCTTTTAAGTGCCACAGCATAAGACTGTGTGTGTGTGGGGGGGGGTGAAGGCTGTAGTGTGGCTTGACCACATGATTTGTATGTAAGATTTTTGCCTCCAAGGAAGTTGTGTATTTACATCTCTTGCGTACTGTTATTTTATTTAATGATTAACTGGTTGTCTGAGTGCATGAAACAATTGCTATATTGTCGTAGGATGCCCTAATCTAATAAGTTGGCCACAGAGACATTAGATAATTGCATATCCATGTTGTCCATGTTTGTAATAGGGTGGGCTTTTTAAGATTAAGGACTGCATTTTAACAGGAGTCATATTGGGTACTTTCTGGTGTTAAGGGCAAGATGTTATGTACAGTGCTAGTGCTATTCTATATACAAACTACTTTCTGGTGTTAAGGGCAAGATATAGAGCTAGGATATGGTAGTGCTATTCAATGCACAAGATAGCTGCTGTAAGATTAATTCCACTCAATGCCACATTGTTTAACAGGTTTTGGACCCAATCCTAACTCTACAGGGAAATTTTACTGTCTATGTGTTTTGCTATATAAAAGAACACTGCTAACTACTGTTGCACACTGGGCAGCTCCACACCAACTTGCCTGATTTATAGCACAGAAAAAAGCTTAAAAACTGACTCTTATGCCCTCTAGCCTATAAATGACCACACTGAGCTCCTCCATGGAGTGATTCCCAACTCAGAAGACCAGGTAAACACCTTCTGCCACAAGAAGGATACTTCTAGAATTTCTTAATGCAAAAGCACAACAAAAGTAGCTCTAAAGGTCAGATTAATCAACAACAATCAAACAACTAAGTCCCGGGCTAATTTGTCCTTCTGCAAGGCATTGTGGAGGCAAATAGTACTAGAAAAAGCCAACAGACAAAACAAAATTATGATTTTTGCACCAAAATTAAATAAATGCTTAAAAGTACTCTAAAACAGTAGTTATCACTGTTTAAAGTACAAGTACAGTAAATCATAAAATATTCTCATCTTAGCCTAGATAGCTCCAGATGCAGTTGAAATATCTGGAAAGTGTTGCATAGTTCTAAGAACAGGGTCTTGCAAATTCTCCCAGTTTAAAGAAAAAAAGCTTGACAAATGATGTTTATGTCCTCTAGCCAATAAACAAACACACATTGAGCTGCCTGGGGTGCTTCCCTACTCAGACACCAGACAAACACCTTCTGCCACAAGACAGAAGATCCTGGAATATATCTCATCTGGTTAAGAAACCTCTAGTGTTAGCACAATATTTTAAACATTTCCATGACATTCTAAAATGGGATGCAAAATTAGTAGACAACATTAGTAGCTTAGTAATCAGTGTAAATTAAAAACAGTCTACTGCACAAATATAGGAAATTCTTTACTCAGGACTGTTTGACTGAACTATCAGAGGATACAGTCCTACCCGTCCCACCTTGTGAAAGTTTCCCACTCAGTTCCTCACCCAAAAAGGAATTTTATGTCCCAGAATTTGCATATTTCATGATCTGTTACTGGACCATTGGTACCTGGTCATCAGTACAACTCTGCAATACTAGGACAGAACTCATTCTGAAAACCTATTAGATTGCAATGATGTGTTTCAGCCAAAGACTTCTGTTTCCTGTGTACTGGAAGGACTGCCTGATATCACCACAAGTCATATAATCCAGTTATTTTCAGATCTTGAAGCATTCTGCTCTTGCATGCTCCTTGTACTAATTACAAAATAGCTGAGGGAAGCTTTAGGTACTATGACCACTTACTAACGCCTACACCTAAATTGCTAAATACTTTAATGCTTTAACATTGCTTAAAAAAAGAGTTATTGAGACTCTGCAATCCTGTGCATCAGTGCCTTTAAAATTCTTGGCTGTCACATGGGTGAGTTAGTAAAATGTTTTTGACTTTGATGATATTTTTGATTACGGTTCTGATTTTATATAAAGTGTATAAAATAATTAAGTTGTGGGTTTCAATGGTGTGATATCATCCTGCTTTATCTCGAAAATATTGGTCTGCATCGTAAAACATGCATTGCAACCTCCTAAAGCTCTGCTGAAAATGTGACATTTCATATACCTGCAGGACCAACAGGCCATCACAATCAAACAAATAAAATATACAAAAGGTGCATTATAGTGTGGTCACAGGCTACAGTCTCAATTTGCACTACTAAATACCAAATAAATAAGCAAGGAATGATTGGCTTTAAGGGCTTGAAGCAAATGCAGAGGCTTGTCTTGGGTTATGAGCAACACTTGCCATACCCAAATAAGCTTCACACTGCAGAGCTATAATTATTGTCTCTGAGGATTTCACCCACCTTAATCTAAAGACAATGTTTTCTAGAGAAATCTTGCTAAAATCAAGATGTAGCCCAAACTATTTTTTTTTTTTTTGTGAGGGGTGCATATGGCCGAGTGTGTGTGCATCCTGCACACACAGTGTACACATTTACTTCAGTTTTTAGCAAATAGGGAAAATACAGCAACGGAGGATGATTTTACCAGGTACAATAAAGCACCACTGAAGTAGAGAAACTTGCATGTATACAAATACACACAAACATGGACAAACAATCTCATCAGCACACACACATAGTGTCATGTGTGCACAAATACACATATACAAATGCACACACAGACACATGTACAAACACAGGCACACAGATACATGTACAAACACATACAGACACACACACACACTCGCACCCCCCCATATTTTTAATATTATAATAAGCAGACATCTACATCTGTT
Organism: Protopterus annectens; assembly: GCF_019279795.1. NCBI lineage: Eukaryota > Metazoa > Chordata > Ceratodontiformes > Protopteridae > Protopterus > Protopterus annectens. Next base: position 1,266,285,332 of record NC_056746.1, read on the forward strand.
ATTTTTGAAAGAAAGTTTACTTGCTAGTTTCAGTTAATTACAAACACGCCATTTGTTTTAATAGCTCTTGGTGTTAGTGCTCCTTCTGAAGCATTGTGCTGGGAACCATGTTGTCATCCCCTCTGTCTTGATCCTCTGTCTCCAAATATGGAGCAATAGCAAAGTACAAATCAAACATTCAGTTTTTTCAACACAAGTATAACATCCAACAGCAAGAAATGACTATTCTCAGATGACATCTGTGCAACCCTCATTTTCTTCTGGCACATTATCCTTTGCTATATTTACAAAGTTTCCTTTAGATTTCACCTGACATGTATGCAAGTGCGTATAGGTTCATAGGCATTTACTAATGACAAGGGCCTTTTTAAGCCTAGCCATGCATCCCAAATCTCTGACAAGTTCTGATACCCTTGATAAGTGTAAGAAGAGATTTGGGAGATGAATCATTTACAGGTTACTTGTGCCCATTAGAGCCATAGATGCCAAGCCAGGGAGTACAACTTTCTACATACATTTCCTGATTTATTCTACTTGAACTACTTCCTACATGCTTCAGAAATCACTTCAATGTGTTTTCACAAAACCATTTAAATTGTTCATATTTTAATATCTAGCATCATTTATTTCATTTCTGCATGTAATTAAATTCCTTGGTAAACTTCAGGAAGTCAGGCCCATAAAGTCATGTTCAACTGGCACTAATACTCAAACCCTTTTCAAATGTCCATCACATCAAATTAATTCATTCTCTTTCCCTTAAAGAAGAAAGTTTTTCCTCCTATGGTCTACCTGTATTATTTCTGGTTACCAGCTCCTCCCAACACACATTCATTTGTCAACCCACCTTTTCCAGTTACTGTTACGCAAACTCAATGCAAGACATCTCTAGGATCTCTAGGATGAATTACCCATATGTGGGGAGCTGACAGAAAGAAGCTGAGAGGTCACTGGTGTCTGACAATGGGTGGCTAACATCGTGTAAATAGGAGAGATGTTTCTGCCCAAATTCTTAGCATAAGAGCATGTGATTATTTTAGCAACTGATGTTCTTGCGCTATACCTGCAATGCTGACATGTACCTTACCCACTTTCAGGCCTCCTTATATTACCTCCACACAACATTAACAATCTGGTATGTGATCCTATCCACAGCTGTTTGATTATTTTCTCCCCTAAGCTGGCCATCAAAAGCCTGAGTGGCTATTTTATTTTATTTTTAGTTATTTATTTATTTTACATTTGTTAACCGGGATGGTACGACTGGACACAGGTCCATTTTCAGTGGAGGCCCAGGGAGAAAAGCTCCACAGTAAGTAAAATTTTACACAATGTTAAAATACAGTATACAGTGAATTTTCAAAGAATGTTAAAATACAGTATACAGCAGAGGACATAAGACCTATATATACAGGAAAAAATAGTTAAACATGGTTAATAACAGAATAAGTATACAAATTCAATCAGCATTAGGAGAAGACCTAGACTGTAATATATATTACAGTAGGTATATTAGTGGAATAATTTGAGGACTTATGTAATACATGGGCATAGCTACTTATTCTTTAATGAGTTTTAAAGTGAGAAGAGGTAGGGGCAGAAATCGTAGCAGGAGGGAGATTATTCCAAGTTCTAGCTATGGAGTGGGAGAACAGTGCTTTGTCTGCAGTATTGTTAGCCCTAGAGATACAGAGGAGGGGTTTGTCAGAAGATCAGAGAGGACGATTTGTATTGTAGTGGGTGAGAAGTTGGCCTAGTGCAGGATTTTTTTCTGGATGTGTTACCACATTGTAAGCAATGACTAATTGGTGATAGGTTAGCAGCTGGGGCAGTTCCAGCCATTGCAGTTCCCTTAGAGCCTACTAATGATGGGTTCTAAAAGGAGGAGTTCTTTGCAAACATGGAGATTTTATTATAACATGATTTGAGTCTGGCAAGGTCAAGTTTTCTAAGCTGGGGTAAGAACTGAAGCAGCATACATTAGGGTAGACAAGAGGAGCGTTTGGGCTAGGGTAATCCGAGTTCGTTTCGAGAGGGATTTCCTCTGCCTACATAATGTTCTAATTTTTTTTATAGACTTTTTTGATAGTTTGCGAAATGTGGCTGTTGAGGTGTAAATTTTTATCAATTTCAATGCCTAGGAATTTGGTATGACCAGAGGGAGAGATAATAGTGACATTTCTGGAGGAGATAGTGAAGGGTAGAGGGGTGGAAATGGTTTTGTTGGGGGTGAAAGGTAGTAATTTGGTTTTATTATGGTTTAGGACAAGTTGGATCCGAGTGATCCAACTTTCCACAGAGCTAAAGGATTCCTGGGTGAGTTGTTGTAGGGTGGGAACTGATGGAGCTGAACAGAGCTGAATCGTCAGCATATTGTATAAGTGAAGCATGCTGTGTGGTGGTATGGAGATTACTGGTAAATATGGAGAAAAAGAAGTGTGCCTAATATGGATCCTTGCAGTACACCTATGGTAGTTGGGAGTAAGGGGGATAGTACACTTTGCCATTGGACAGATTGTTGCCTATCTGACATATAGCTTTTAAACCAGGCTATAGCGGAAGGGGCAAAGACTAGGGATGTCAGGGTGTCTAGTAGTAAAGAATGTGAAACCATGCCACACGCTTTGGAGAGGTCTAGAAATATTGCAGATACAAAGCTATTATTATTTCTACGTTGGTTGATCAGATTGGTGAAACAGAGCAGACCGGTGGTTGTGCTATGGTGTTGTCGGAAGCCATGCTGTGTGAGGGAGAGGAGATGGTGTAAGTTTAGGAACTGTGTTACCGGAGAATATATACATTTCTCTAGTGTTTTAGATAAGGGGGATAGAATGGAAATAGGGTGATAATTTGAGTATTCATAAGAGTTTCTGCCTTTATGTAGTGGAATAATGTATGATACCTTCCATAGCTGTGGACGGGTCTATATTATATGTTCGAAGTTTGAACATTAAATAATTGAATTTAAATGTTCAAAGTTTCAAAGTTTCAAACATCGAACATATGAGGGATAGATTCCTGTCCCAGAGACTCCCCATGCTTTGGAACAGGATTCCAATCTACATTAGGCAGAGCCCCTCACTAACACTCTTCAAGAGAAACCTTGACGAGTGGATGGGAGACAGAAAGTTTACCCCGGGGATCACTGCAGTGGCTCTGCTGGACAGAGGTATACGGAACTAATCGCTTTGCTGGACCAAGGCACAGGGAACTAATCTAAGGGGGTGGCAAAAGCAAACACATTCTGACTAGGCTTATAGATGCCCTCAGGCAGAGAGCCTAGTACTTACCTATGAACCTATATAATAAAAAAAAAAAAAAGAACTTATCTGACTAGTGTAGGCAGGGGGCAAGCCCCTCTGAAGATTCCCTTACTGCACTGTAGTGCAGTCTTGGAGTTGTTATATTTAAAGAGCAGAGGGGTGCAGGGGGGCTTGCCTACAGCCGTTAGTTTTGAGGGTTTTTTGTTTTCTGAACATATGATATAGACCCTGTGGGACATATACTTCTTGTATGGAGCGATTGATTAGAACAGAAATAGGGTAGGATAAGGATTCAGCAGCTATTTTTAGGAAGTTGGCTGGTAGATTGTCAGTGGCAAAAATGGTAGGTTTCAGTTTAAGGAGGTGTTTAATTGTTGATGTGGGAACAGGTGAGAGCGTAAAGGATGGGATGCTGTCATGGTATTTGCTTGGGTTATATGTAGAGCTGTTTTTGGATAGTTGGGAGGATAGTGTTAAGATGGATTCTGTGAAGTGGTGATTGAATTGGAAGGCAATGTCCTTGTTGTCATTGTTGGAGTGGTAGTTTTGCCTGTTTTTTAGGAGAGAGTTAATGGCATGCCAAAGCTCTGGAGATCTTTTGAATGTTTGTATTGGATATTGAAGAAGTAATTTTGTCTATAGAGTTTAGTTCGTCTCTTGGCCTGATTTCTAAGCTGTAGGTGAGTATTGTATTTCTTCCAAATTTTCTAAGCCTTATCCCTGGACTTTAGAAGAGCTCTAGTTTCCCTAGTTAGCCATGGTGCATAGTTTGCCTTGGCTCTTATTGTCCTAATTGGTGCGAGTCTATCAAGGATATTGATGAAAATATTGCTGAAGTAGTCAATGGCTTGGTCTTGATTTAGGGTTAGTAGTGATTTCCAGTTATTATGTCTTAGAATACTGTTTAGTTCTTGTATATTTAGTTTATGATAGTCTCTGACTTGTCTAAAAACAATGGGTTTGGCTATGTTGGTACGTTTCCACAGGAAGAAGGTGGGGAGATGACCACTAAGATCATCAGGAAGGCATGCTGTCTTATAGTTTTGTTTGGGGCAGTTAACTAGTGTCCAATCTAGAATAGACTGTTATGTTTTTTTTTTTGTCAATTCTAGTGGGTTCTTGGAGAAGTTTGGTAAAACTGTAAAGATTAATATGGTTAGTGGGGATGTTAGAGGTACAGGTTGACCAATCAGTGTTCAGGTCACCTAGTAAGATGGCTTCTTAGGGGAGATTATATCTGTGGCCCATTGTAACATTTCTTCAATGACGGGAGAGTTATTACCTGGGGGAATATAACAGCAGAGAATTGACAGTTTGTGTAATTTATGCTTAGGGTTGAACCTAAGGTTTCAGCATTTTGAAATTTAGGTATGGGGGTTTGTAGAGGTTTGATGTTTATTGTACTTTTGTAGAGGACAGCAACTCCACCTCCCTTTTTGCCCACTCTGTCCAGTCTTGTGATATTACATCCTGGTGGGAGGATTTCTTCATTTTGGGTACTAGGTTTTAGCCACGTCTCTAATGGTTAGTATGTCAGGGGAGTAAATGAGCTATAAATGTGTGTAGATCAGAAAGTTTGTTAGAGCTACTTCTGATGTTAACATTCAGAATCAATAGGTCAGAGATTTGCCTACCAGAGAGTAGAAAGTTTTGTGGTCCAGGGTTTAGGTGTATGTCACCAGATACAAGTAGATATTTAGTGATGAAAAGTATGTGTTTAACTGTGTGCACTATGTCTGTGTTGGATCTAAATGATGGTTTTCTAGTGTAATATGGTGTTATGCGAGACTTATGAATGTGTAAGATTAAGTTGTCATTAAATAACATAGAATAGATGGGAAAGAAAATGTGAGAGTGTATATTTGTTTGAAAAAGTGTTGTGGAATGATGCGTTTTCTAGTAATGTGTTTGTATATAATGTGATGTTTGCTAGGTATGTGAGGGTTAGGAAGAGAAATCCTAGGATTAATGGTATTTTATGAGGGAGTAGTGGTTGGGTCTTATTGGTTTGGGGTTCAAGTGCGTGTGTGAATGCATGACAAGTAGATATGTAAATTTTTAAGGTAGAAATTTGATAGGGGTGTGTATGAGAGGTATTTGATTGGAGGAGGGTGTGGTCAGGTGATCTGAGGTTAGAATAAATGTAGAGGTAGGGGGGGCGGGTGAGGAATTGGAGCAGTGTGGGGGAGCGGAGTGAGCCAAGCGTAGCAAGGAGAACGGAGTGGGGCTACATCAGTCCTTGAGACTGCAGAACCTAATTTATAGAGCTGGTCAGGACAGAACAGTAAAAGGAAGATACCTCTGTAATTAAGCAGGAGTGGGAGGGAGCTGTACAGGGTCAAGGTGGGGGAGGGGGGTAGACACAAAGTAATACAAGGTTGTGAGTCAGAAAAACTGGACTAGGCCAGCTGCTAAAAAGAAAACAGGAAAATCAAACTAAGTCAATTCCAGGTCAGTGAAGTGCAGTATCTTCCTAATAACTACAAATCTTGTGCTACTAATCTAGTACAATGTGATGAAAAGGACCACCACTTCTACAGGAAAAAACAATTGAAGTATGGGCTGCAGGTACTAGGTAAAACTACTTTCTCTTGGAAAAAGTTTAAGTAATTGACTTAATAGTTGACTCAGTTCACTATTGGATTAGTAGACACCTTACATTTCAATTAGCAAGGCAACATACACAAGTTGCTTTGAACTGAATTTGATTTCCTAAATAAACTTAAACCCATGGTAATGACTTGTTTAATGACTTAATACTGGGATTGCATATCTGTCTAAGTGAGCCTTCTGTGTATGTATGTTTCTAGCTTTCTCTCTCTCTCCTCATACCATAGTTACTTTGTTCAACCAGATGTCTCCATACATGACATGACATGACATAACATAACATAACCAGCAGATTATAACTTACATTTGCAATCCAGATGACTCCATCTCATCGTGACCTGGAACATGTGCTCTGCAGATGGTTACAGCAGCTGTCTAGTTTGAAGAGTCCTAAAATCCTCTTGATTTTGCTCTGACATCATCTCATTACCAACTCCCAAGACATACACTTTATCTGTCACAGTGACTAGGTAGGTTTTCAAAAGCTTGAGTTCTTGGTGGCTTTGCCTATTTATGCCAGCTATCCAAAGCAAATGCAGCAGCTGTAGAGCTTAAACTTACATGTATTTCTGTCTTATTGCTACAATAAAAGAAAAAAAATCACTTATTATCTCTGCACTTGCGTGCTGGACTGGTTTAATTTACCAATGCTACAATTTTGAAGGGCTTTATAACTCGCCTCAAACTCTGTTCTTTTGACGAAATAGTTGATATGAACAAACTACCCCTCTATACCATACCTCTTAACTGTCCAGATTTTCACAGACTATCCAGATTTTTGCCTTGTATTTTTGAACTGGTCTGCATAAAGTTTGTGGTTTTCTGGCAAATCACTGAGGACTGAAGTCATTAAAAGACATACATTTAATTTTCAGATTTCATATCCTTCAGAAAAAATGCAGGCAACAACTCCCATTATTCTAGCAACTCTAGCAACTTTCTAAGTTTATAAAAAATAATATTTAAAATCTGTCCTCATTTTTGGGTCTTTGTCCCCAATATATTAATGTTCATCCAGATTTATTGCACAAAGACGTTGAGAGGGATGCTTTACACAGCCTTAGACAGAACTGAATGATTTCTCCCAGACACTTAGCTACTTGTCTGTGTCATTAACACTGTTTCCACTTAAAGCATAACCTAGAAATTAAAATGAGATTTTGAAAAATCACTCTGAAGACAAGATCCTTTAGCAATAGATAGTGTGCATGTGCATTAAATCTTATTAGTACCAAATACAGATGAAAGGGAGGCCAGCACAAACTTTACATGCCAATAACTCGTAGATTTGTAAGTTAATACAAAACTCGTACATGTGTATAGTGTAGCAGAACATTTCATAAATATTTCAGAGTAATGCCTGAAAGGGAAGTACAGTGCTGTTTAGTTTTCACAAAGAATATTAAATGGATATACACAAGAAAAACATTTCAAGATTCTGTTATTTTTCTTGTTATGCTTAGCATTTTTCATATGACAATACACTGGTGCCGTTTCTTGAACTACAAAAATGTAAAGGAAGTAACTGATCTAAGAAGGCCTCCTGGTTGCAATTGCTTGCATATAGGTACATTTTTTCTAGTAACCAAATTTCTAATACAGTACCTAGCTAAAACAGTTAAGGGAGGATTTTTGTACGCTACCGGATAAGTGACTGTTCCCTAAGTTGTCACAACAAATATGTAATTACTTTCTTCTTTCATTACACCCAAAACTAAGTACATGTGCGGAAGAATCCATCAGTAAAAGCTTGCAGTCCAAGATAAAGTATCATGTATTTTATCATAATGCATCTGTCATGCTTTTTATTTTTATTTCCTGAGACTGCCCTATTTACCACATTCCTGGTATTTATTACCATGCAATCATCTCTAGCTAGTTTCTTTCTTGCTTTGTCATTTAAAAGTGAGCTATCTTCTTCTCATGGAGTTGGAGCATCAATCACAGGGAAATATTCTTTTGACAACTGTTCCCATTTCATTATTATTTCCATGGCAATCCTTTGTTCTTCTGTCATTTTCACTTTACATGCATGTTCTTGTAGCCACCATGTGATATTCCATAATTTCTTTTTTTAATATTGTTAATTAATTTTTATCCCAACTGATCAAACCAAATTAATAATGGACAATGTCTTATTTTGATAGGAAAGTGTCCCCTTTTTCTACTAAGATGCCAACAATGTAATTTACATTATAATAGGTTTCTGAAACCAGAATGCAATGCCTGCAAAATAATCTTACTATATTAAATTTAGCAAAACCTTCATGAACTGCAAAAATCAGAATAATGCTATCATGCAGCAATCTGCGCCCCATAGAATTTCACTTGCAAAACACAAGAATTCAAGCCACAAATATACAGTTTTGAATTGGTAGGAATAAAAAAAAATTACAATTAATGAAAGAATTACATTCTTCAAAAATCTAATGCTGTGTTCTTCATTTGACTGACAGTTCATAATAGTAAGGCTATCTGGCTAGACAATAAAACTTAATTTGAAGCCAGTCAGCAACAGGAGAAGGAAATTAAGGGATACTTAAAAGTTATAGTGTCGAATCAGTTTATAAGGTTAAAAAAAGAATGAATAGCTAGTCACTGCACACAGAAATACATTGGTGAATATTTGTTACTGGAAATTATATATTTTTCATAAGAGCAATTTCTTTTTGAAGTTTAGTCTGTAGTATGCACGTTTTGTTGATATATTTTTATATGGACGGGATCTGTCAATATTTTACATGATTTTGTTGAATTTCTTCAGACTCATTTTTTTTATGGTTTACAATTAATCATTCAACTACTAGTGTTGATATTTTAGATGTATGTGTTAGTTTCAATGCTTCTGGTCTCAGTATTAAACTATATAGGAAACCTTGTAAGAAACCTAGTGTTTTACACCCCTGAACATGTGCATCATAACATCCTAAAAGGACAATTTTTTTAGAAAGGCCGACTTAGTGCTGTTGATGAAAATACATATAAATCCTTCACTAACTTAAAGGGTGAATTTACACTTAGGGGTTATTTTTAGAGTGAAATTATTACAGCTTGTAAAGTGTTATGACATAGAACTGATTTGGTCAAATCCTTTTTTTCAAGTTACATGAACACCAATGCATCACGGCTGGATGGACTGATAAAACTTTAGAATGAGTATCACTTATTCAAATTATGTTTAAATAGTCTGACATTATAAAGAAAAATTGGAACCTTCTAACTTCTGATGATAGATACAAGGGTATTGTTAGAGAGGTTACATGTTTTTGTTTTAAGAACAATCGTTCAGTAAGGAAAATGCTTTGTTAGAAAACTTTTAGCAAGGACTTAAGTAATTCTGTTAAGTTAGGCACACACCCTTGTAGATCATGCAGTATGTGTAGGTTAATTAATATTACTACCATTAAGTTACCAATAGAGTTTATAAGTTTGATTTTTATGCAGAGTGCAGAAGTTGTAATGTACGTGGGTAAAATGAATAGCGAACTTAAAGACAGTATGCATGAGCATATCTATGGCATCAGTAAACAGGATGTCAAAAATGCTCTAAACATATTTTAATGAGTGTCAGTCAACATAATTTTAAGTTTTTTGGCCTTGAAGTGTTCAGGTGTAATATTAGAGGTGGTGATGTGAGAGCAAAACCTGTGTGTTTAGAAATTAAATGCATCTTAGAATTACAAGCTGATAAGGGTAGTGGACTAAATGGGTCTTTCCCTTTAAAACCTTTCCTTAAATCACGTGCCTTAATCCATTAACTTTGAATTTTATGCTTAGATCTGATGACTTGCTGGGTTGCAGGCATGAAAGTGTTTCTCTTACTTGTTTTTATCTGCTTTTAACTGATTTGGATTAAATGTTTTTGAGTTAACATCTGCTTTGCCAACTGGCTGATCTGCTTTACTAAATATATATTTGTTTTAAACTTGTGTTTGTGTGTGGTTTGTATCTATATATCTGCATGCGTATCAGTTTCTGACTGGGTATGTTACATGTTAACTTTCATATTTTCAAAGTAATAAGGACAAATAACTCTGGATAGTGCCTTAAAACACATTATATCAGATTTACCATGAAAAGCTCTCACTTCAAGCTTTTATTTCAAACTGAAGGCCCAAAACTGGTCATACAGAGTCCTTGAACAAAGCTTACAATAATTCTACCATGACTGACATTCCAGACGTACTACCTATTTAAAGGAACAGTACTCGCATATGTATTTGACATTTATTCTTCTATTGAGCAAGACCCTGTTTAAATATTATAAGCATTTCAATGATTTATATATTGTATGATTAACTGCATTGAACCAGGTTATTATCTATTTGTAGTCTTCATTCCCAGGTGGATTTTTAACTAGTCCTTAAAATCTAGTTATTTACAGTGATTATACAAATCATCAATCCTTTTTTTTTAATTTATACCATCAGCAGTCAGTTTTGGAATATCTGTGTCCCTTTGTGAATATATCTTTGATAAAGAATTTGAACTGCTTTCCAGGCCAGATTCAATAACTGAAGTCAGTATGTTTAAATATTTCACAGTGAAACAAGTCCTGATGATTTCCAACTGGGCACTAAACTGTACCCATATCTTAACTACAATGTCTACCTGGGGTTTCTCCTCTAGAGTTGTATATCACCACCTTGCAGCATGCAGGACATCAGCTGAATAGGATAAGAAACAATTGTTGCTTGAACTGGCATCGTCTGACTTATCTTATCTAGGACCATTCTCACTCTCTTTCCATCAAACACAATGATTTGGGGTTGTCCTGTTAAAAATGCCTGTTTAAAATTCCTCTTTTTAAACAATTCCAAAGCAAGCTATTTGTCGTATTTCTGCCACCAACAAGGAAAATGATGCAGGGAACCTGGCCCCTAACCTTCTACCATTACAACTGTGCTGCTGCGAGTGTAAATAAGACTCATGCATTTCTGCATCCAACAGACACAAGTAACTGCTGACAGAGAAAAGTCGCATTCCTGCAGAATGGGTTTTGAGTGCTCCAATCCTTTTTTCTAATTATCCATTTAACTGCAGATATCAGGGGAGTGAAGTTGTGTGAGAATTGTAATTATTTGACAAAGGATTAAAATTTCTGGCTAAAAACTGCAGACTATTATCAGTTGCTACTTGTTCATATATAACATTTGTAGAAACTATGAATTTTAGTAATGTTATCACTGATTGTATGCCTTTACTCCATGAGTTCAGGATACATTGTAGGGGCTAACTACTCCCCATATCATCAAAAATGCTTTTGCACAGTGAAGGTTGTGGACTACCAGAATGGATTACTGGAAAGTGGGATAGAGAGAGAATCCACATAGGTATTCAACATGGCATGCAGCAGGTAGAAAAAAAGGTAATGGAGAATGTAAAAATGGAGGATAGATAGAATGTTAAGGCATATAAACAGTTCGACTAAGTAGGCTTTTCATCTCCATCTGCTGTCAAGCCAAAAGAATGTAATGTAATGTAAACCAACACCAAGAAGTCACTACTATTGTCCTAGAACAAAACATCTCAGTCACAGTAAGGAAAGAATTTCATGTGGAATTAACCCTTCTTTGTGACAGTTTCCTAAACATGCGCCATAGTCTTCAATCACCTGATCTGTTCAAACAGATATACTAGGCTGATAAGTTATGTCATATGCTCTATGTACTTTCTTATTTAAAGATGTAATGCATGGCATTTTATCAGGATTTAATCACACAGCTAAGTAGAGACTATCACCACTTTACCCTTGAACTTCCACCCTCAAATACATACCTATTCAGTTGGGAAACTGACTTGAACAAAGAATGGTTTCATCCTGCCATGATGATATGAAGAAAGTTATTGTTTTAGTTTATCACTCATAGCAGCTTTTGATTTTTGAAGCATCTCAGCAGTCATCATAGGCTGTGTTGATACCCACAGTATTTCTAAATCTTTCTCTAGCAGACCTTCTGCATTTGAGTTATGCTCTACTTCAATGTGTATAAGATTTCCTGGTTTATACTATAGCTGGAGCCCACATTCCTATAGTGCTAATAATATTCTCTAATCTGGCAGGTATCTGGAGTAAGAAATTCTTAAACGTGTTGAAGTGGCTTGTCATGACTATTTCCATAAATAGTCATGAGATAGTTAACAACCAAAGATTATTGCTGGTAATTCTTTAATGATTTGTGTGTAACATGCCTGTGATTCAGGCAGTGCTCTTGACACACACACACACACACACACACACACACACACACACACACACACACACAAAAAAACATTAAACTACTGTTGCTTCCTATATTAGGACTACTCTTAACCCTTGTTGACTTGCACCACCTTTTAGGGTAGTAGGCAGTACTACATTTTAATATTTCAGAGCTGATCAATGGGCACTAACTTTAACAGCATACTGCATCATGCCCAAATAGCATTCTCAAGTGCCATGGTGATTTCTAAAAACTTGTATGAAACTTGACAGACAGTGCACCATTCCCAAATATGACGCAAGAGAAGACTTTTCACCAGGTTTCTACATGTTCAGTTTTGGTTGAACTTTGTTAGCATCTAGATATAAACTCACTGTCAACAAAAGTATTTACTTTAGAGAAGTGACAACTTTTCTGACCCTTGGTTTTGCCAAGTTTTAAAGGTTTCACATCCTGTGACCTCAGAGTAAATCAACAAATTAGTCTACTCTCATATTTCCACTTCTTGGCACCTTGACGTATAATAACATCATCAGACCCAGTTTCTTGTTTTTACATGGGATTGAGGTATTGCATCAAATTCTGCCACCTCTCTCAATTCAGTGTCACGGTCCTACCTTCTTTGACTGTCATGTCCGACTGTTGCAGAGCTTCTCTCATTTAATCTTGGATGGTCATTCATGTTTCCTCTTGCCTTCCTCCTGTCTCCCCCAAATCCCCTTCACCCAATCATCTTCTATTTTTTTCACACATGCCTGAACCACTGTAACCTGCTTTTTTTTAATCTTCTCTACAACTGGCACTACTTTGGCTTCTGCTCATAATTACATCCCTTCATCTCCATGTCATCTAGCTTTCTCAACTGTTCGGTCCCCACTTTCCAGGCTGCTTCACCATAGAGAATCACTGGTCACACCACAGTTTTCTTCATTTTCCTTTTCAGTTTATAGGGCATTCCTCTATCACTCACTACCCCTGATACAATGTTCCAGTTGGCTGTAGTTTTTCCCGATTCTATGCTTGACCTCCTCATTCAGACTTCTCATTTCCTCAGCCACTCCTCCCATATACTTGAAGCTGTTAAACTGTTCCACTATTTACACTTTTACCTTGCTATTCAGCTTCCTCTGCTTTCCACCATTTGCTACAAGGACGACTGCATTGTCTGTACTTGGTTTCACCTTGTGTGCCTTCAGTTTTGCATTCCAGTTTATCAGTCACTGAAGCTCATGTTTAATGTCCTCTTGCAATGCTACATTGTATGCATGTAGCAGCTTTATCTGTTTCTACCAGCCTGTTTACTAATGTAGTCTATCACTGGTATGCTCAGAGCTGCTGAACCTTAAGGCTCACTTACTCCCACTGGGAACCCCTCTGTGAGCAATAAACAATGCACCAGCACACCAGAGCCAGAACCCCTCTATGAGGCTGAACACTGTTCATACTTGAGTCATTGGGTCCTTGTACATAGTTTGCACTAATTCTTCCAATGTTTATGGGACTCTGAAAAAAGATCTATGCATTAGGCTTAGTAGAAAGCACTTCAGTAATATTTTGCAACATACCTCAAGTGCTCAACATACCTCTTAATTGTCCAGATTTTTGTAGAATGTCCACATTTTTGCCTCATAAAAACTGTTTTTTCTAGATTTTTGTGGCAAATCTAAGGACTACAGTCACTAAATGACATTCATTCGAGTTTCAGAAGTCACATCTTTCATAAAATGCATGGTAACACAAGACCTTTTATTCTAGCAACTTTCTAGGTTTATAAGACTATTTACAATTTGCCTCTATTTTGTGGTCTTTGTCCTCCCATTACTTTTTGACTTTGTCCAGATTTTGTGTTCTAAGAGGTCGAAAGCTATGTTCCTCATAAGATCTCTGATTTTTGGTTGAAAATTTTGTTCTGTTCCTCTTAAAATTGATAAGGGAATAATACTTAGTAAATCCACAGTCATCACCATTGCTGATACCCTTCCAGAGCTCCATACTACAACTCAGGACTCCTTGTCCATTGAAAACTGGCTCAACCAAAACCATCTAATCTTAATTCCAAAGACCACCAAACTTTTACGCTTCATACCAAAAATAATGACCCACCTGAAACAGTCCTTCACCATCACGTCCCACAATAACACACCCATCACAGTAGAAAGCCACACCAAACTGCTAGGCGTTATTGATGACCAGCTAAAGTTTGACCTGCATGTTCTAAGTAAAATTAAGAAAACACAAAAACTTGGTCTCATTTACAGAAACAAAACCTCTCTCTCAAGTAAAGCTAAAAACATCTCTATCACATGCCTACCTACTACCACCCCTTCTCTACAGCTCTCAAATTCTCACCAGTTTACAGACCTCACTCATTAAACCAGAGTCCACATACAACAAGGTAGCCAAATTTGCTGCAGACCTACCATACTCCTCTCCTCACTGCTTATCACTCAGAAAACTGAAATGGTTAGAATTCCCCCATAACTTTCTCCTCTCTCTGCTTCAGATAATTCATTCTATTCTATACCATCCCACTTTCTGCCCCAACATCACATCTATCATCTCCTCCTACACCCCAGCAAGAACACTTTGAAGCTCTGATCAACATCTCCTGTCCATTCACAAACCCAAGATAACATAGGAAAAAACCTTTATATCTGTTACCCTGCTGAAAACTGGAATAAACTGCTACTTGACATCTGACAAATTAGACCCAAACTACAATTCAGAAAGGCAGTAAAAAATCCACTTAAGCAAATAAACAATGCCTATGCTCTCTCTCCCCTGATTGACCCATCCCTATGGCCACTCAATATTTCCTTTTTACTTCAGTGAAACCCTACCTTTCTCCTTATCACTCTTCACTTCAACACTACAAGCCATCTTTCCTAACTCTCTGCCTTTAACCTGCACTCAAAAAAAAAAAAAAAAAAAAAAAAAAAACCTTTTCATGCTACTTTCACAGCCAGTTTAATCTGTGCTGGTATTTAACTTTTCAACAGTTGAAAGACTAACTTAAAAATACTTACCTTTTACAACTCCTCAACCATTAGTCTTTGCCTTGTAAATTTTATCTGTATAGTTTTTTTTTTACTCTGCACGGTACCCTAATACATGCTGATATGTACAGACTAATCACCATTCATGGTAATCCTGCTTTTGTATATATCTAACTTGAGATTTTGTATTATCATCTTTGTACTAAGTCAACTTAATGTATTAACTGTGGAGCTTTTCTCCCCGGGTCTCCACTAAGAAAGGGCTCTGTCCCAGCTGGATCAACCCAGTCAACAAATGTCAAATAAATAATGGCAACCATTACAGTTACAGACTTCTGCTTCAAAAAATACATATTAAAGTTCTCTTACTCTATTACGTTTCTAAGTCAGAAGTATGAATATTTGAAAAATGCCCGAGATTCGAGGTATCTCTCTCTATTTTTGATTCTGTCCCTTATACTGGATGTAACAGGTTGCAGTCTTTGGTTTGCAATGAATAATGGTCTTTGGTTTGCAATGAATAATGTTCTTTCGTGATCCATTTAATAAAGTCTTCTAGATCAATGCAGATTCATACTTTGTCCTTTTTGACCTTGCCATTAAGCTATTCTCTGGATACTGTTTGGTTTACTATTACTCCTACTTACTCCTGTTGCTCCATGTACTTTAATTCTTGCTCAGTCTTAGATCCAAGTACAATGTGTATTCTATGTGGAGCAGGAATCACAAAGAACCACATTTTGTGATAGTAAGGTATATTGTAAAAGTATGCCAGCTAATATTTATTTACATTACATAAGCAACCACTCCAAGTTTATGAAGAACAATATTCCTAGAGGACAATTAGAGTGTGTCCCAGCTGACTATTAGTAATAAAATATTTTTAGAGGAAGTACATTACATCAAATAACCATTTGTGGCATGGGGATACAAACTGAATGGCTATCAGCATAGCAGAAGAAATTACTAAGCAGGCTTCACAATTTTCCCCAGTTTTAACAAAAGATTTATTGGCTAAAGTTGAGTTACATAGAACCATAACATTTCTTATTGTTTAGACATGTCAGTAAATACTAGTTTTATGTCAGAGTTTTTAGTTAATTGGAAAATAATTTTAGGAAATTGTGAATTATGCAAAGTGATAAGGAATGGGCCAAAGGTACTATACAAGAGAAATAAGACTATCAAAGAAATTTTACAAATTGATAATATACTATACACACAACTGAATAAGGTGTGTTGGCATATGATGTCTAATACATTTGTACAACTACCACATTTTAAGACAATGATTTATGCTAAAGTTCACTTTACTTGTCATTTTAAGGGTTTAATATATTTGCCAAGGTGTTCACTGAAGTATTTTATAGAGGGATAACCACTAGATGGTTTTGGAAACATTATGGATTATGCCTATGATAAGAAACTGAAGATTAACAGTGCTTTATATACACATTTCTAAGATAATTATGAACATAAAAGCTTCTATTTTTGGTCTGGAAATGGTTAGGTTTATAAATATGATTAAAATAATTATGTTGAATAAAGAGAAACTAGCAGGCAGTTAAAATTGCAAGTTCATAAGCACCTGGTTTAAATGTGGTGATTAATATAATTTATTAAAGTCAAGGAGATTAAAAAGATTTCAGTAATATAATTGATTGATCATTCTTGCACAGTAGGTAGCACACCCCCTTGTGGTGATGAAGGCTGTGGGTTCTGTTCCCATACCAGTGAGATCTACTGCTGACACTGTAGTGCAGAATAAGGGTGTGCTGTCTTTTGAATGAGATGTTAAACTGAGGCCCCATCTGCTTGAGTTTTTGGTAGATCAGACAGATGTAAAAGTTCCCATGGCACATAATGAAAAGAGTGGGGGTACTTTATTATACAACTATATACAGAGTTTACATATTTACAAATAATTTACATTAACTTTATATTCCTCCATTGTTAACAAAGCTTTATATTTGTATAGACCCCCCAACTCTTTTTCCAAAACCACCACCTGATGTTTTTATATGTCTGGTAATGTTCACTTTCTCCACTTTCCATTGAACATAATCTCATTCAGTCTTTCATTTCTGACTGTCCATATAATGCAAAACATTTTTACCCAAATTACTAACAATCTTTACTGTTTCCCATAAAAATATCATATCCATATTTATCTGTCTATAATCTCAATTCTTTAACTATTTTTTTCTATTTTTTCCCATAAATTTTTCAATTCTTCGACATGTTAAGAAAACATTCTTTTGTTTCAAACTCTGCAGAAAAAAGGTAAATCCTTTTACTTTTTTTAAGTATATTTCACTAACTGGCAACTTAATTTGCAACTTAAATAAGAAGTCTTGACATACAACATTCTTCATATACAATTTATTTCTTTGCTTTATAGCTTTTAACTTTTTCTCTAAGTGTTACCATGGATTCAGACAATAATTTTGTGACATATCTTCATACCATATTTTCTTTTATTCCCTCTACCTTTAAATTTCCATAGTTTTAATTTTTTTTATACCATTCTTATTTCTTTATTTCTCCATTATTTTTCCCATTTATTCAGTTTTATTAAACTCCATTCTCTTATTTCCCTTTTCATTTATCCATTTTTTTTTTACACATTTTATAGCTTTAATGAGGCTTCATTTATTATTGAATTCAGTGAACCTAACCCCCCCTTATTCTTATTTTCCTTCCACCCATTTGTCATCTTCATAACCCTTACATTTTTCTATATTAACTTTTAATCCAACTTCTTTCAATCTGTTATGCACGTACTGTATATAAATTGGCTTGCATTTCTTCTCCATTTTTAGCTGTCAATATGTCATATCTTATATACCAAGTCACATACTTTATCTTTATACTACAATTATATTCTGCCATTTGCAATAAGATATCATGCTCTATTGAATCAAATGTTTTATTTATATTAGCCACCATTAATTTAGTCTGTGTCTTTTTTAATATCATCCACCATTTCTCTAATTAATAACTCTTGGCTTACCTTTCCTTTGACACCATAAATAGCTTCTATTATGCAATTCAATTTGTGTTCTAATCTTTTCTGTATTATCTTCATAAATAATTTATAAATCACTATTCACCATTACTGCCCTCCAATTTTTAATTTCATTCCTTTTTCCCTTATAAATCTCATAACACCCCCTATATATTTCTTCATAACCAATACCATAATTTTACCATTCATTAAATATCTTTACCAAAATTTATTTGTCATTGCAGTAAATTCCTATGCATTAAATACCTATACCATCTGGTCCAGCTGCTATGTTCTCTTGCAATGTTTCCTTTTTCATTTTTCATTTCTCATTATACCACTATCTTCCATTGCTTTTCTACCCAAACATGACACTTCTCCCTTTTTTCCTTGAAGAATATATTGGTTTACATAATAAATCTTTACTTTTTTGTATTATTTTGATAAATCTCTTCTTGTCTAAAGTATTCCTTTTCATTCCTATCAAGAATGTATAAAGCACCTTTTGTATTTCTCTACATTCCTTTTTATGTTTTTGTCTTTTTCCCAAGTTAGATAACATTTAAAGAAAAATATAAAAGAATGTAACCACCATTCTGACCAACATTTGTAAAAATCCCTCATTGTCAAATGATATTCCCATGACATCATTACTTTGCAATCTCATTCCACTCCTTTTCATTAATCCTCGATTCTTTTGCCAATTTTTATATATTCTTTATTTTCATCTATTTCAATCTATATTGCCAAATGATCTGAAAAATCTGTTTCTACTGTTTAATTTATCACTGTCCTTATAGTTTGTTAAATACTGTTTTAAGTTTTTCTCATGTATATGTACTTTTATTCAAACTCCATAACTCTAAATTCTCACATTGTATTATTTCTTCCATTACTTTATCTGATCTATTTTTTTGCTCATGTCTCAGATCACAATTAAAATCTCATTATAACAATGTTTACTATAACATAATCCAATATATCTTAAAAGAATGTCTCCCTTTTATATCATATATGCATGTAGTGCTTTTAATCTATAAACTTTCCCTTCCCACCTAAAATCCACTACCATTAACTTCCCACCTAAAATCCACTACCATTAACTTCCCTAATTTAACAAAGTATAATCCAAGATTTTATTTTATTGACTTTCTATAGATCATAATCCCTGAACAAGTTTCATTATCCAACTTCCATATTATACCTACTAACCATAATGCTTCTGTTATATTTCTTCATTTAAATCCCTAACATCCTCCAGTAATATCAAATCTACCTCCAACATATTACACCACTCTAGTACTCATTCTCCTTTCTACATTCTTTATACTATTAACATTAACAGACTATTTGCCACTCTTCTCTTTAATTTACAATAAATGTATCCATTTCTTTTCTTTTTAATCTTAAATCGTGAAATTGTCTTTTCCTGTCTTTAATCCTTTTCCCCCAAACAAACTTTCAACCATTTTCCAATCTACTTCTCCATCACTAACATCTGTCCCACCTTCCCTCTCACCTTCCTCTTTGTATTAACCAAATTTTCTTCTTTATTTGTATCATTACTCTCCCTTTTACCTTCTTTTTATTCCTCCTATTGCAACAGTTCCTTTTCATTTATACCTTCCTCTATTCTGTCCTTCTGCATCATATTCTAAGCTTTTCTCCTTCTCAAAATCCATCTATATATGTCCTGTTTGCTTTCATTTATAGCATATTTTTTCACAATTTTTAGCATCATAACTAATTTTTCCATATGAACAACATCTCTTTTTGTCACAATTTCTTACAAAATGCTCCCCATCCCACAGAAAAAAAATGTTTTCGGTTTCCTCCAATATTTAACAGCAGCTCTATAGCCATCAACATTCATCATTAATCATGCTTGGAATATGTGTAAATTTGACATTTTCCATTTTCAAAATCACAGTATAGTCCCAAGGTACTGTCCAAAGTCCTCTATTTTAGAAATGCCCTCAACTTCTTTACTAAAACTCTTTAATAAGTATTTTTAAACAGTTTCTCTTTCAGTTTCTGTCCAAAATTGCATATTAACTTTTTTCTGTTTCTCCAGAGAAAACATCTTTACATTACATTTATTCTGCTGGTACATTTCTTTTTTTTTCATATTTCTCCAGAAAAAAATTCTAAATTTTCAGCAGTCTCAAAGAAAATGTCACAGTAAGTCTTTTTTAATGAGGAAAAAAGCTCTTACCTCTTGTGCTTTTATTCCTAAAACAAACAATTTTGCCCCATATTTCATACCTCCCAATTTCCGATTCTTCCTTACTCTAAATTCTTGCTACATACTTTTCTTTCCAATTATTCTGTCTTCCTTTTTTCCCTTCTAACTTCTTTCTGCTGTCCAACCACTTGTGCAAATGATCTCCTTAATTCTTGTCCTTGCTTGTTGATTCTACATCATATCACCCAGTGATATGTCATTCCTTGTCTCTGGCTCATTCTGTTCTACCAGCTCCTGTAATAGATCATCCCACAACTCTCCTTACTAGAGGGTTGTAATTTTAACTTCTTCCTTTGCTTTCTCTTTGCCTCTTGATTCCTCAAAAGTTCCCTTTGGAATAAGCCCTCTTATTCCTTGATACAATCTTTCTCACTTCTTCTGAATGATCATCTCCTCAACTTCAAAAAACAGCTCTACAGAGTTGGCATTCACCTCTACTTCATTCTTCTTTGATGCCATGCTGTGTGCCATTTGCCCAGCTACCACTGCTCAAGGAACTGAACAGATGCTCAAAACTCATAGGCCACATGCACCATGAGTGTTATAGTGGTAGGGGACGTTCCCCAATGCCTAGGCCAAATTTCCTCTGGCAATATAAAATACCATCTTGGGTCTTCCCTGAAAGAGAATACCCTAGTGGAACTAACCTGGTCAAAAGATAAATAATAGATATATATATATATATATATATATATATATATATATATATTATATACACACACACACACACATATACATACACACACAATTAAGTATGATAAGATGATTTTATGTTTGTATCTTTCAAATTTGAGAATTTAACATTAGGTGATTTTTTTTGTAGGCATGTAATTTGATGTGGTGTTATTTCATTGTGTTTGTAGAGCTCGGTTTTATTCGGACAAAGTCCTAACAATTTGGACAAGTGTGCTCAAGTAAAGAATTTTTCTTAGACTTGCCTGTGTGTTTTCCAGTCAAGTATTCAAAATAAATGTTTCTCTCAAAGCTGTCAGAGACACACACACACACACACACACACACACACACACACACACAGATGTACCCACAAATTACAGCCTCTTGATTGGCTGTGTACATTCCAGATGTACAATTCTTATCAGGTGGTTGAAAATATGCATAAACAGTGGTCACATATACATATTTCAGCTTATTGCTGTCAGATGCATAAGTGCAACCATGGCAACCCCTCCACATACAACCGCACATTGACATGCAAGTGAGCATGTGCACAAACACACACACACTCTCTAAATTACTCAACTGTATTAAAGAAAAAAATGTACATTCCCCTCACAGAGTAAAGCTGGCTGTCAGCAGTTGAACAGGATCATAATATCATAGTAGTTAGCACAGCACATTAACTCAATTCAAGAAAAATATTTAATAAAAACAATGCTTTGCTCCATCCAGGTTACTCCACAAGTACCCATTTTCTTTGACTTGATTTTCATGTTGCCACAGGAACCAATAACCTTAAGAAAACTGACCCAATGGGACCGGTAGCCCAGCAAGCTCCCACTGAATTGTCTGCTCTGCTCTCAGAAATGACAATGGCATCTCTAACAAATGCAATCCCATTATTCTCTGTTATGAGTCCAATTAAATGTTTTACTACTTTGAAACTGGCCCAGGTGAGTAAGCAAACATGTTTAGTAGACATCAGAACTGTGCAGGAGTGCAGTTCAGAGTACTGAAATGGGCAAGTTAAGTATTTTATGCAGAAATGTAAAAATAAAAGGAGGAAAAAAAATCAACAATAAACAGATTTTTCATTTGGAGCTTAATACCATGGGTTGTCCTTTATGGTGTTTTGTACTATTTACCCAATCATATGGCTGGCCTAGAGTCAACATGCACTTAGTATAAACACAGTGGCAGCAATACAAGAACAGAGGTAAAGGAGAAATAGCAGGCATATGTGTACCAAAAACATTAGCTTCACTCAAGAACCATTTTAATTCTGACATCATACATGACGTTAACAGTTCAGTATAGCATGTGTGTCACACAAGTGATGCCTTGCAACTGCTACAATCATATGTTTCTATGAAGAGGTCGGACAGCTGAATATGTAATTAATATGGAGATGCAGACTGATGCAGTATTAATACCAGTTACCTTACCCAGTCAGCCCAACATAAGAAAGTTGCTTTGAACTTAATTTTATTGAATGTTTACTCCCATTAGTTCCTAGTTTCATGTCTTAAGCTTGACACTTCCTCCTCTTCCCCAGATGACCATTCCCTGCTAAATCTACTTCTCTCTTTCTGTTCTCTGCTCAGACCCTAGCTGCTTCATTCTCCTTGATGTTTCCATCAACATTCTCCATGACATAAGCAGCAGCAATTTACATCTTTCATTTGCAAATTCAATTACTCCATCTCACCAGGACTTGGAATTTGTGCTCTACCAGTAATTACAGTTTGAGCCATATAACTAGTCAGTTTCATCCAAGTAATCCTAGACTTCTTCAGAATGAAACTTACTAAACACCACATGACATTTAAATACTAGAAAAATCATAACAACTAGTAAGAACATCAGATGATTATAACTGGTCAATATGACGTGTCCTCTTGATTATGCTTTAAGACTACTTCATTCCAGGCTCCCAAAGAATACACTTTTCATCTGTCACTTTATTGTAGCTGTGACTAAGTAAACTTTCCATGTCTTAGCCTGCTAACTGTAGAAGTCTAAAAATAAATCCAGCATGTGTGGAACTTGTACTTACAAACTTATAAGACAGGAACAAATGTAAGTACTAGGCAAGCTGCCCTTGCAGGCCATTTTAACCCTAGTCAATTTCCCGTTTGGTGCTTGAATTAACCTATCCCATTTGGTATTAGATTAGGCTTAACCATCACATGGTCGATAATTACATATTACCTCTAATTGGGAATAACTGGGTTCGTACAATAGGTAATTTCAGGGGACACATGCTTGGGATAAAACATTTAGGAACTGTCTCTTATCAGCCTTATTGCTGTTATAAAAAACAAAAACATCTCGTTACCCCTACAATTTTGTGCTAAACTGGTTTAATTTACCAGTTTCCACCATTTTAAAAGGGCTGTATAGGTCACCATAAATGCTTTGGTGTTAATTATGCTTTATTTGGTAAAAAATAGTTAATATGAGCAAATGACCCCTTTACACAAATCCTTACAGAGCTGAATATCTCTGCCAGGCACTTAGCTACTTGACTGAGCATTTAGCACCCAAAGCATACCCTGAAAGTTAAAATGAGATTTTGAAAAAAGCATTCTAAAGAGAACACAGAAATCTGCCTTTAAAATCAGATGGTGTACTTCTGCATTAAATTTTAATATGACAGATGCAAGAGGATCTGGCATATAGCAAAGTATTTCATTGAAACGGATATCAGATAGGCAAATACAGCAAGGTTGCCAAATTTTCACAGACAATATTAAAATGATGCATACAAGAAAAATAAAGAAAAACTTTTCACAATTTTTATTGTCTTGTCGGCACTGGTCTTTCATATGAGAAAACACTTACTTTGCATGCTAAGTTTTCCAGAAACAGTAAGTAACAACTCTTAAGAGGACACCTGGCTAGGTACACTTTTTTCTTTAGCTGAATCTCTGATAAGAGTCTTGCTTTCCTGTATTGCTATAACTTTGCACTATCAGTGAACACAAAGATTCTTCATATTATGTATTTCATTGCAGTGTATAAGAATATGTTTTAATCTGTTTGTTTATTTACATTTCCTGCTGCTGTCTTATTAACCACATTCCCTTTACTATCATGTAGTGCCCTCTAGCTAGTTTCTTTCTTGCTTTGTCACTTAAAAGTGAGTTACCCCTCATGGCATGGATTTGGGGCATCAATCACAAGAAACTTTTCTCTAGTGACAATTGCTTCTATTTCATTCTAAATTTGTTATAACTGTCTTTTGTTCTTCTCTTTACTGTTACTTTCATTTTAAACATGTTATAGCCACTATGTGATATTTAAGAGTTTTGATGTGCAAAATATTTTTAATTCACTTTTATTTTGATTGATCAAACTATACTAAGACTGGAAGATGTCTATAAATAAGTTGTGAAGAAATGTTTCTGTTTGCTTTGTAAGAAGCCTGCAGAATAAAAACACTAATAGGTCTCTGAAGCCAGAAGGCAGTGTTTATAAAGTAATTTTCTATGTTCAGTATTGCAAAGACTTCTCAGAACTGAAATAAAATCAGAATAGTGCTACCGCGCGACCATTAGCTCACATAATTCATATGCAAAATGCAAACTTTCATGACACAAATGTACAGTCTAAAGTTTCATGGGGGAAAAAACTTTAAAAATGAACAAGGAATTACATTCTTCAAAACCCCAGTGCTGTAATCTTCATGTGATTGACAGTTTGTAACGGTGCACTGATTAGTCAGAGTCAGGAGAAAAGAAAATGCTGACTAATCAGTGCTCCTGGTAGAACCAGTCAGCGAAAGGAGGATGCTGAATGGTTCTTCTGTTCTCTCAGTCTATGAGATGAATAAACGAAGGCAAATGAGACTGCCAATCATCTGAATATGTAATAGCCAACTGCACAATGAAATAAGTCGGTGTATATTTGTTTTAAACTGCGTGTGTTTCTCACTGGGTATATTATGCAGTAAGCATCAGGGGCAGCACACCTTTTCATTAATCTCAAGGTCCTGCCCGGATTGTCCTTTGATCTTTACTTCCATTTTCTTCTTCAGTGCACCATTCCTTGATCTTTGCTTCCACTCATGACCCTTCCATTCCTTAATCTGAGAGCCCTACTTCTTCTAATCCCTATCTGCAGCTCTTATTCCGTTTCTTTCTTTACCTGTCAGACATCTATCTTCTAATTTCTGTGTTCTGCTGTCCCTCTTTTGCAATTTGACTTGATATTGTCTTCTCATTTTACCTTTCCAATCTGCCTGTCATTCGGTCACTCAGTCCTTCCTGCAGTACTAGACATTTGCTCCACCACTATTACATCCCATGCAATAGTTACCTTTATAATCCTATATGCAGAATTATAGAATATTTATTTCCTCTTATTATCCAATGAGTACAGATGCAAGACCCTAGTTTTACAGATCCTCTTCCCTCAATTCTCATCTTCCTCTCCGTTTTTCTCTAATTCTTGTAAAACAGGCAATGTAGTCCAAACCACAAAAAATCCAAAAACACTCCATCCGGATGAGAAAACAGAAACCACTTTATTTATTCCACTTTATCACTTTGAAAACCTATTCCTTTTTCCCTGCAGCATCTTTAGGGCCAGACACACTACAACTGTAGCCCCACAAGAAAAGTACACACTGATATGTCCCACAAGTAACTTATACACTGATACAACACAGTGTCTTTCCACAGGTTATTCTATTAAGAATGCATTTCATCTTTACTTGGCAGTGACCATCACTTCTTTTCACTTTGCATCTGATAGTCCACTAGTATTGTTACTATTACCTCTTTATATATTTTTTGTAATCAATCATCTCAAGAAAGACAAAAGATGTAGTTATGCCTTAAAATCATGTATCCAAAATGCAACACCTTACAAATGTTTACATTAAACTTCTGCTGTCATCTTTCTGTACCATTTTTTTCAGGTCTTTTGATTGATCTACCTATCATGGTGTAATGTGCTTATAAAGTGAGTTTTCAGTATCTATTATCACATATGTAATGAATCCTAAAAAGGACCAGTTCAAAATAGTGATCCCTGTACTGCCTCACTGCTTCCCCTAAAATCCCTGTGACATCCTTGTTCTGTCTTTTCCCCTTTAACAGACACTCTGCTTCCTTTTTTTCCAACTTCTAACTCTTGGAACTTAACTAGCAACAGTACTTAGTCAAAGGTCTGGCTGATGTCAGCTATGTTACTCTAATCCAAATGTGTGGGAACCAGCATTGGAGCTGGCTTATATGTCTAGCCATAAATCCTTGGGCTATGGGAGAAAGCAAAAAATGCTGACATTGCAGAGGAAGGGAAATATTAAAACTAACTGTGGAAGTCTGTTGAGACAGACTAAAGAGAACAATGGTAGCAAACACATTGGTTTATTTACATTTACAGATTCTGCAATCAATACAATTCTGAAACAAAATAAGCAATCAGAAATGAGACTAGTTATGATGGTTTCCAAAATAGCTATGGTATCTTAAACATTCTATCCATTAATCTCAAGCTGTAATGTTATTACTTTTTTTCCCTAGCCATCTTTTGTTATATAACTGAAGTGTTCAACTTCTACATTGACTGTTGTAATAGAATAAGATTTTACTTGTTTTTATAATTACTTGGTAAGTCTGCTATGCAGTAGCAAAATATAATATCCTATGGTGTCCAAGTTAAGAAACAACAAACTCCCGCCTTGCCCTGACCCCATCCCACCTCCAGTATTTAACATACATACTAAATCAATGCTCACACAAATTAGGGAAAGGACAAAGTCGTTTTTTTGAGTGCACGCCTTCAGCAAAACCATTTAGAAGGTTAGAGACCTGTAGAAATCCCTGTTGTAGAACTGACCCATTCCTCGGGACAAACACAAAGGGCAAGATCATGGTGTGCGATTTTGGAAGAGTATTGAAATGTGAGGAGGGAGATTGTCATGATAGTGAGTTAGGAAACTGGGAGAAAACTGAAACAATAAACAAGCTATGAGAATGGGTCAGAGACAGAGCACTCTGTGCTCTGGAGTAGGGTGGGAGGAAGACAGAAAAAAAAAAGCAAGGAGTTTTAGTGAGTCTGTTCACAGAAATGTGACGTTGGCAATTAGGGCTAAACATGGTCTCTACAGGTGGAAAGGAAGGTGTGGGGCTGGGGGAGGGATAGTACAGGGAAGCTAACAGAAAGGCAACAAAGATGATGAGTGAAATAAATGTGAAAGTTAAAAGGCAGTTAACAGAAGAGATCAAAAAGGGAAGCAAAAGAGAAAGAAGGATGGGAAGGACAGAACTATCGTGACTAAACAAAGATGGGAGAGAAAAGCAGAGGGAATGAGTGAATACTTTGTTTCAGCCTTCACAAAAGAAAGCAAAGTGAGGCTATTGTTCTCAGAGGAAGGCAGAGATGAATGGGAAAATGGACAGACACCAAGAGAGAGAGAGGGGATGTGGAAATGGCTCTGGTTACCTTTATGAAGGATTAATCAAAAGCACCGGATGGATTACCTCCCAGAATCCTCAGAAAGCTGGCCAATATGTTTGGTAGACCCCCCTCTCCCCAAAAGAGACCTTCAAACAATCAGTGATTAATGCAGAAGATTTTTTGAGGACTGGAATACAAGTGTGGCATCCTTGTACATGGAGGGAGTAAAGTAATAGAGGGATCTTCAGACCAGTTAGTTAAACACAATTCATAGGTAGGTACTAGGCTATTGGCCCAAGGGTCTACATAAGCCTAGCCAACAAGGTTCCCTGGCTTACGCCACCCATGAAAGTTATTTTCTTGTTCCACTGTCGACCAGAGACACAAAAGTGATCCCGGGGTGTATTTTTTATTTCCCATCCACTCATCAAGATTTTTCTTGAAGAGTGCTAATGAAGAACTTTGCTTGACATAGATGGGTAGCCTGTTCCAGAGTATGGGAAGTCTCTGGGACAGGAATCTATCCCTCCAGCATGTCCTGTTTATTGTGTTGACAAGGTTTAGGTCCCTAGAGCATGTAGCTCGGAGGGATTGGGATTTCTTTAGGTGCAGCATGTCCAACAGCCCTTGGAGTAGGCGATATGCTACGGAGTAAAGCTGGAGTTTTTTGAGGCAGTCAATGTAGGGAATTTGTTTTGAGGCCAGTAATCTTCTTTGTGAAGTAGTTTTGTGGCCTTTCCAGCTGCTGCAGACGTCTTGTGAGGTGCATTCCAAAAGGGGCGTTGTACTCTACAGTGGATATAATGAGTGTCAAATAGAGGGGAACAATGACCTATTTTCCTGGATGAGAACCCTTTTATGATGAGGTGTGCCACGTAGGAGGACTTCCTGACTACTGTGGCAATGTGACTATCAAAGGAGAGACTACTGTCCACCTGAGTCCCAAGGTCTCTTATCACGCATTCGGTGTTAAGTAGATTGCTGCCTATGTGGTAGTTCATGGGTACATAGTTTTTACCAAAGGAGATGACACTGCACTTTTTGGCATTGAGCTTGAGGCCATGGCTCTGACACCAGGCATCTGTCTCAGTGAGGCCCTTCTGTAGGATGTCCACATCATTTGGGGACTTGACTATGGCTCCTAGTTTGCAGTCATCTGTGAACTTAGCCAGAGGCCTTCTGTGTTAGCCTGTACTTTAAAGAAGTGGATAAACAGGAGAGGTCCCAGGATAGAACCCTGTGGTACTCCACTTGTCACTGCTTTGAGGTCAGATTTGGAGTCTACAACTTTTACAGTGTGTGTTCTGTCAGTGAGCCAGTTGGCAACCCCTCTTGTAACGTAGGAATTTATACTTAGTTTTGTGAGTTTAGCTAGAATTCCAGAATGGGGGATGGTGTCGAAAACCTTGGCGAGGTCAAGATAGGCTGTGCGAACCACCTTATCCTCATCTAGGGCTTTGGTGACTGCCTCAAAGAAGTTGATCAGGTTCAGGAGGCATGATCTGCCTTTCACAAACCCGAACTGGGTGGGATCCAGAGTTGAGGTTACCAATGTCTTTGTTTATGAGTTCCATGATGACACGTTCCATGGCCTTGCAGAACAGGCTCGTCAGGGTAATAGGTCAATAGTTTCTGGGATCAGTGGTAGCTCCCCCTTTGTGGAGTGGGATAACTGTTGCTGTGCGCCAGCCTGATACGAGGCTATTATTGAACATGGTGCTCAAGTGGGGAGCCGGTTCATTCTGAAGTTTGTGTAAAATGCAGCCTGGGATGTTGTCCGGTCCCATGAATGCTGTGTTTTTGGCTTTAGAGAGTGCAGCTTTTACCTGCGTAGTTGTGATTACAGGGACTTTGCATTCTTCCTATATAGATATGGGACCTTTAGGGGGTGAGAGGGGGTGGGTAAAGTTAGTACTGAACCTATCTGCCAGATGTTGGCAATATCAGTTGGTTCTGTAATTTTCTTGCCTTTGTGCTATAACTCAGAGCAGATCTGGGTGTTGCCATCGAGATTCTTGACATAGCTATACAATGCTTTTTGGTTGTCCTTGAAATTAGTGATGATTTTGTTTTCGTAGCTAGCTTTGGGGGATC
The DNA here is from genome assembly GCF_019279795.1 of Protopterus annectens. NCBI lineage: Eukaryota > Metazoa > Chordata > Ceratodontiformes > Protopteridae > Protopterus > Protopterus annectens. The sequence goes on from NC_056746.1 coordinate 1,266,314,836, forward strand.
TTATAAGGGATCTCAGCAACTTACTGAGGCTGACCAGGGAGCTCCTCCACTCATGGGATTTTACTCTCTTTTGCAACAGTTTCTTCCTTCTGTTGTACAGTTTGTTTATGTCAAGGGACCACCAGATTGGCTTCTTTTTTTTGGAGGATAGCGTCTTGGTTCTGTTTGGGATAGCACGATCCAGGCACACATGTAAGTGCTTATAGGGTGCATTTGTGTAGGATTCAGCAGTTGTAACTGTATTGTCCATCTGCATGGGTGTCAGGAAGTTCACCACTTCTGTCTTAAGAAGAATGAAGCTGGCTTCGGAGAAATTATTTACTGTGGTTTCCTTAATGGGGGGAGGGTGGTATCTGGATATCAAGGGTGATTAGCTTATGGTCGGATCGGACCAAAGAGGAGTTGACTTCAGGTGTGGAACACCGGTCACTCTTGTTGGTAATTACTAGGTCTAGGATATTGTTGCCCCTGGTGGGGATGTGGATAAGTTGATCCAGGGCATTGGAGTTTATGAATTCCAGAAAGCATTGAGCTAAGGAGTTGGTACACGAGTAGTTTTCCTAGTTAATGGTGGGTAAGTTGAAGTCGCCCATTATTAGGGTGTTTTGTTGAACCCTAATATTTTCCTGTACATCAAGAAAAGAGGAGTGGGAATCCTGGGGCATGGTGGGGGATCTGTTGCACTTGGATAACCTCGGATGCATTATGCTCAGCAACTAGCTTGGAGGTGTGGATATCCTTAATGAATATGGACACACCTCCGCCTTTGGTGTTTCCGTCCAGGTTACATGGAAGTGTGGTACGAGTTATAGCCTGGTAGTGCAGGGGTGCTCTCTGGAGCCTTGGACCAGGTCTCAGTCACTGCACAGATATCGATGTTCTCCATTTTAAGGAGTGCCTCGAGTGAGTGCATTTTGAGATTTAGACTTCTAGCATTGAGTAGCATTACCCTCAGTTTTTGCTTGCCTGTTCCTGTTATGGTAATGAATTTGTTATTTGAACCTTGCCTAAAAAAGGCACTATAAGGGCAGCAAGAGCCTTAGCCAGTATCCAGAATCCCAGGGATGACAGGTGCAGGCCATCTGTGGCAACCATTGTGGTCTGTCGACCACGTCATCCCAAGCAGACAGATACTGGATCCCCTTAGAATGACACCAGAAGCTTAGACAATTGTTGAAGTAAATCATTTTGTCCTTGTACTGTGGTATCATTCTGGGTGATGGCAGAATGCTACTCAAGGCTAGGGTCATACCTGCCTGGGCTACAAGATCGGAGAGCTCTTCCATGTCTCTTCTCATGTAGTCCAGGGAGGTATGTCTCAGGTCATTCACACCAACATGGACAATGACAGTCATATTTGTACGTGTTGTGGAGTGACCTGAGTGGGTTATGTGGTGGATCCTGGCACCCGACAAGCAGCTGACAGTAACCTTCTCCTTGTTTAGCCTTGTGAGTGGGACATCAGTGTGCCTGACTCTAGAGTCACCTATGACTAGTGTATTGGGTACGTTGTTTTGCCTTATTGGCTGTGGTTGAGTGGCACACTGAGTCTGTGGGCTGTGTGTCATTTAGGTTGTGTTGGGGATGGAGGTTGCTTGCGTTTCTGCTTTGGAAGTCTCTGTTGCTTAGACAGATTATTATTGAGAGCCTCCGTGAATGTTTTTGTGTTACTATGTGTGGATTTTGGTTGTGTAGATTTAGTGAGACTATGTGAGGAGTGTGGTGTGGTGCAAACGTTTACTTTCTCCTCATGACTGTCAAGTTCACTCTTGGTTGGAGAGAGCTTTACCTCCAGTTTGGCTAGATAAGTGCATCTCTCACAGGTTGTAGTGTTGGGTGGTAGGAGGAGAGGGTTGTCTGTGTACATGAGGCAATTTCTACATTGCCTCAAGATGCCCAGATTCATCAGATAGACAGGGGAGAACACTGGGAGATGACCCTTGGACATGCCTGAATAAAAAAAACATTTTCCTCTAGATAAGTGAGGAGAGTGAGTACAAGAGCTGTTTTTCTCTAAGCAAGTGAGAAAAGTAAGTACCAAAACTGTTTTCCTCTAGGTAATGAGGAAGATTGAATGCTATAGTAATTAGTAGCTTATTTAGTGCTTACAAGTTTTGAACAAGTGCTGACCATGAATAAGCAAATTTAAGTGCTAAAACTAAGAAGTGGTATCTGCACTAGACAAGTTACAGGACAGAAACAAGTGCAAATGCAGGCTTTCAAATCAGAAGGTTGAGAGAGATGGAAGAGATTGTCCGAACGGCCAATAACTACAATTTCTGGGCCAGAACCACTCCTTATGTGGTAGACAGGTTACCTAGTGCTTACCACTCCCACTGATAAGCTAGAAGGCTTCCCTCCAACACAGAAAGGCTTGGGGGGCTCAGAAGCTTACATACAGTTCTGGATACAGCAAATCTGTATCTGGAATTAGAAGTTATGTACTCACCATAACGTTCCATCTGAGTAGGTGTATTCATTTGTCTGCAACCTGTGGGTTATGGATCCGATATCGGATCCGAACCGGCATGGTTTTCCAGCTATGGATCCAAGCTCTCAGCTCCTCCCCTCACCCATAATGCCCTGCTCTACCCTCATGACCTCAGATCGAGTTTGCCAAAGCAACAATACCCTAAAAAGGGTAACAAGGAATATGCAGGAAACTGAAAGGCCAGGGGATAGGAAATGAATACACCTACTCAGATGGAACGTTATGGTGAGTACATAACTTCTAAATCTGAAGTAGGATATTCATTTGTCTGCAACCTGTGGGACAGAGTCCCCAGCTACCTGAATCTTGCCATCATGGAAGGATATTCCGAGCACCGAGCCAAAGGATGCTCTACCCCTAGATGCAAGATCCAACTTATAGTGGGAAATAAATGTATGAGATGAAGCCCACGTGGCTGCTGCACAAATATCATCTAGAGGAATCCTAGCCTTGAAGGCTGCCGAGGTAGATACTGACCGGGTTGAATGGGCATGAACACCCCGGTCGGGCCTTCCTGACGCTTGATAAGCCAATAAAATGCACTGTGAAATCCAGCGGGACAGAGAAACTTTAGAAATTGGCTTGCCCAAATTGAATTTTGCAAAGGAAATAAACAGCTGGTCGGATTGCCTATGACCAGCTGTCCTGTTGAGATAAAATCTAAGTTGCCTGTGAACATCTAGTGAGTGTAGCTTATATTCACCTTTGTTTTCATACTTAGGGAAGAAAACAGGGAGGTTAATGGATTGATTGATGTTTGCTTCAGAAGCGATTTTAGGAAGGAAGGACGGGTTGGTCCTGAGGGAGACACGGTCCGGATGAAATACCAAGTAAGGAGGTTTAGCTGATAAAGCTTGAAGTTCAGTAACTCTCTTGGCTGATGTAATGGCTACCAAAAAGGCTGTCTTGTAGGACAAGAATTTGAGATCCACCATAGGGCTCGAAGGGAGCGGTCAAGGCCTGTAGGACCAAAGAAAGGTCCCAAGGAGGAACTGCTTGTTTTATAGGGGCCTGAGAAGGAAAGTACCTTTAAGAAATGTTTTACACAATTTGGCTGACATAAGAGGATTAGAATCTTGACCAATGTGATAGTGAGAAATTGCCGCCAGTTGAACTTTGACTGTGGAACTGCTGGCACCATCATTAAAGAGAGAGGTTAGAAAATCAGGCACTACAGGGAGAGGAACCGTGAAGGATTTAGGCCTTGCCGCCCACACAGAGAAACGTTTCCATTTGCTTTGGTAAACCTTTCTAGTGGATGGTTTATGAGCCGCCACCAAAATAGCCTTTACCGGTGAAGAAATACCGAGTCCTTATCAAGAGTGGAACTGGAGCAGCCAAGCGGTCAGCTTCAGGTTGTCCAGGTTCGGAGGAGGAATGCAGGATGGATGGGATATCAGATCCGAATGGGATCTAGAATCCAAGGAGGATTCACCGAGTGAGACCTTAGGAAGGGGAACCAGATCTGTCGAGGCCAGAATGGAGCAATGAGAATCATTCTGCAACCCACCCGAGAGGCTTTCTGAAGAACTTGCAGCATCAGAGGCAAGGGTGGATAGGCATACAGAAGACCGGGTGGCCAAGCATGCACCAGAGCGTCTCTTGGGGTACCTCCGAGGAGGTATTAGAGCGAAAAAACTGTCGCACTTGGTGTTTGAGGGAGAAGCAAAAGATCGCATGAAGGGTTCCCCACCGTGCGAATATGCCGCTACTTGACAATTGAGAGACCACTCGTAAGGGGTCAGAATGGTGCGACTGAGCTTGTCCGCTAGGATGTTGGACCGAGAATGTGCGTTGCTATGAGAAAGCGATTGGTCGAGATTGCCCATTCCCAAACTCTCTTGCCCTCTCGACAAAGAGGGTAAGACCTTGTTCGCCCTTGCTTGTTGATGTACCAGACAACAGACATATTGTCCGATTGAATCGCAATTGTTCCCAAGGGAAGAAAGTCCTGAAGTGCTAGCAACGCTAAGAGCACTGCTCTCATCTCTAGAACATTGATATGCAGTAAGGTCTCTGAATCGTTCCACGTGCCTTGGACTGTCCGAGTGCCCCCCACCGGAGGCGGGAGGCGTCCGTGGACACCATGGCGAGAGGGGGAGTAGCACAAAATGGGCGACCCTCGTGGAGATCGGGGAGTGGAGCCACCACAAGAGGGACCGCTTGCAAGCCTTGCTGATCGCTATGGGATGATGCATGGGGAGAGCAAGGTATGACCACTGTACTAAGAGCGTCCACTGTAGAATGCATATTGAGCCTGGCAAGAGGAAGAAGTGCTATAGCGAAGCCATGGACCCTAGAGCCCTCAGGACCAACTCCGCTGGAACAGAACTTGAATGGAGAATGGCCCGCACCTGGAGCTGCAGATTTAGAACTCTGTCCGCAGTGAGGAAGGCTCGTAAACTCCTTGTGTCTAGTCTGGCCCCTATGAAATCTAAGAGCTGTGTGGGCGCCAGGTTGGACTTTTTTGTATTTATTGTGATGCCCAGAAATGGAGCAAGATGGAGAAAGGAGTCTCGCACCAAGAGAAGTAGATGCCTTGTTGGGGCGGTAAGGAGCCAGTCGTCCAGGTAGGGAAAGACCTGCACCCCCTGAAGCCTCAGGTGGGCCGCTACCCCTGCTAGTACTTTGGTAAACACCCTGGGGGCTGTGGTGAGACCAAAGGGAAGGACCCGGAACTGGTAGTGACTGGCTCCCAGCCGAAGCGGAGAAACCTCCTGGCGCCTGTCCATCAGGATGTGGTAGTCCTTGAGATCTATCGAGCACATCCAGTGATTTTCTCCCAGAAGGGGAGAATAGATTGCAGAGTGACCATTGAATTTTTCTTTGGGGACTGCCAGATTCAAGAGAGAGAGGTCTAGGATTGGTCTTAGTTCCCCGTCTTTTTGGCACTAAAAGAATCTGGAGTAGAACCCTGATCCGATCTGGTCTGGGGAACGGGCTGGATGGCTCTTTTCTTTAGCAGATGGCCAATTTCTGCCAAAGCGGCCTCCCGTTGACCGGGTGGGACGTCTGGGAGGGACTTCAACTTTGGAAGGTGAAGGAAAGGAATGCGATATCCCTGGATATGATTTGGAGAACCCAGCGGTCCGATGTTATGGACTCCCATGCCGCTAGGTGCCCGAACGTCCCCGACTGCCTCCAGAGTAGAGCAGTCGGGCAACCCTCAGGGTTGCTGCGGGCCGTTCAGAGAAAGGTTCCCTGGACCCGAAGTTTCTGGGAGCCCCTCTGCCTCTAGGGCGGCGTCCTCCCTGTCCTCCTCTGCCACGGAAGGACTGGTTGTCCGGAGCAGGCTGGGACTGCTGCGACTTCGAACCACATCTTCTTCTGACCCTTTTGGTTCCTAGAATAGGGCCTCTGGGGTGCAGAGAAGCGGATTCCGACGGCAGACAGCGTCTTCCCGTCCTTCTCGCTCTGGGTCAGCGCCTCGAACGGTCTTGCCAAACAGAGCAGAACCATCAAAGGCGTTAAGCAGCGCCTTGAAGGGCTCAGAAAAATCGCGGAGCCAGGCCTGACGCCTAGTGACCAGTCCTGTCCCCGCAGCTCTAGCGGCGCCCTCCGTTGCATGGGAGAGTAGCCGCATAGAAGTATTTGTAACTGACCTAAGAGTGGCCATTTTGGTGGAGTGCAGAACTCTGTCCTCCTCCGAAATGGACTCAGGGGGGGATGCAGCGTATTCCTTAAGATCTCGCTGCATCCGAATAACATGTGCCAAATAGTTCAGCGCCCTTACCGAGAAGGTCGCCGAACTGAACATCCGCTTCCCCAAGCGGTCCATCATCCGAGACTCCTTGCTCGGTGGGTGGACTGAGGACTCTCCTGAGCCAGTTCCCTCTTTGTGGCCGCCATCAACATGGCATCTACAGGAGGCCCCTTACTCCAATGGGTCCTGTCGGAGGGCGGACTAAGGATCCTATCCGGTCTTTTGGGAATTGGCTCCACGGTGTCCGGTTCCTTCCACGCCCTGATGGTAATAAGGTCCACCAGGGGTCGGCAGGGGGACACCCAAGAGGTAGACGGGCCCGTTTCAAATGCCTCCAAGAACACGGACTCGAGGAAGACTTGGGGCAGACCAATTTCCATGATGTCTCCGGAGACATCCTCGGGGTGACCGTGGGGAGCCTTCCCTTCCTCCAAGTCCGTGTCTTCTGTGAGAGACTGGAGTCAATGTGCCTCCTTTTGGGCCTCCTCTGGGGGCTGTCAGAGGAGTCCTGCAGCAATTTGCTCCATAGGAGCAACTTGGGGCACAGAAACGGGCTGTCCCAGGGGCCGGATGGTGGAAGCCTGGCCCAGTGCAGAGGGAGCGAAGCCGGCACTGCCGGGTCCGAGACCCTCAACAGAGCCCTCTCCACTACATCAAAGGCCAAAGGATCCGACAATCGCCCTCGGATCCGAAGAGTGGATCAGCACTGATCCCCGGATCGATCCAGGCTCCGAGATCGGGTCCGGGCAGGGTCGGGTCCGCAGCTGCTCGAACCCGGATAGCGGGTCGGAGAAGGAGCAATAGGCTTAAAAGGGTGTTGAGCTCCCCGAGGGGGAGGCAAGAGCACTCCCATCTGCATCTGGGCCTGGATGAACCTTCTCATCATCCGGTCCAGATCAGCATCAGAAAGGCTATGGGTAGATCTCGAAGAGGCTACCGAGGCCTGGAGTGCCTCCTCGATAGCCTCGATGGAGATCGGGTCTCCTCCTCCTCAGGACCCGGTGAAAAGCACACAGGGGAGAAGGAGGAGAAACAGAGGTCTCGGCCCGCCCTTGGTGCTTCTCCCTCCAGCAGCATCCCTCTCCTCTCCAGAAGCGGGAGTTTGAGTCCCAGGAGCAGGAGGTGGTGCCACAGAACAACTGCAGCCACAGTAGTCCGTCTGGCGGTAAAAGACCCGCCAAGACCAGCCTGGGGTTGAACCCTGCACAAATGGAACAACCAGATGTGAGGTGTTCGTGTGGCCATCAGGTGAGAGCTTATGGCCACACTAATATAGATTTAGGCTGGTCAGCCATAATCTATAAAACACTAAAAGTTACAGAAAGTAACTTAAAATAAAAAGACACACAGGCCTACACACACACTCTGGAGGGAATAAAATGTACTTACTTTAACTTAAAATAAACTCAAAATACTCTATATTAAAGGGGAACCTAAACTTTCACACAAATTCAGTCAAACAACCAAAAAATTCTCTGATTTTTACAAGAAAAAGAGTTCACTTAGCTGAGAGCTATGTACCCAAATCCAGTCACCAGCGCGGCAAACGAGATCTGAGGTCATGAGGGTAGAGCAGGGCATTATGGGTGAGGGGAGGAGCTGAGAGCTTGGATCCATAGCTGGAAAACCATGCCGGTTCGGATCCGATATCGGATCCATAACCCACAGGTTGCAGACAAATGAATATCCTACTTCAGATCACTAGTTACAGGAAAGGTAGGAAACAGGCTTACAGTTTTCTGTAAAAAAAAAAAAAAAACAAAAAAAAAACAGTAGTAAAAAAAATTCACATGCAGTGCAAGCTAGCACACTTGAGTATGTAGCAATATTAGTCCACACAGTTTAAAAAATGCAATTAAATTAAAAAGGACTAAAAGCAAGTGCAGAAAGAATTTATTAGGTAGAATGTGGTAAAGAGATGGGACTGGGTGAGTGTCCCAGATCAAATCTACAGTGGGGCAGGCAACTGCAAAAGCCACCAGTTTCAACAGAGATCTAAGCAACAACTAACATTACACACTCTAAAACCCAAAAAATATACTCCGCTCTATATATTTGCAGATAGTCTGGAAGGCAGTCTTTCAGAGCACAGGTTCCAGCAATTAAATGCAGGTTGTCAAACACAAATAAAAATATGAGGAGTAGATTTTTAACTTTTCTATAGGACAACAATCACCAGGACCACAACCAACATGATTTTGTGACCATAAAGAGTGGTCGTTTAAACACGATCCATTTTTTTTCCCAGCAAGGAAGAAGGTTTTTTTTTTTTTTTATTCAAGACTTTTTTTTTTTCTAAACACCTTTATTGAATTTATCACTTGTGACACAGGCAAATTTACATTCATATAAAAGTAATCAAACTATATTAACATAAACACTATATATTACTATATATCATATAACCTAAGCAATATTACATAAATTATTCTCTTTATTAAACCATCACTTACTAAACAGGCAGGCCTACATTTATATAAATGAAAACAAACCACACCAAACACGATCATAGTTGCAAGCATTTTACATCAGTACTAACACACTCCCAGTTGCAAACATTATACATTTATAATCTACCCAAGCTGTCTCACTCAAACATTACATAGCTTGTATAAGTCCTTTTAAACATCACTCCTGCTTTGTATGTGTTGTTCCCACAATTCCCAGTTTTTCCCAAGTAGTTTGCTCCTACCCTTTTCTAAACATCTCAGTTCCAGTTGTTTTATCTCTGTTACTATATTCACCACTTCCAGTATAGTAGATTTAGATTTTGATTTCCATTTTCTAGTAATTGCGTTTTCGGCAGCCACCATTATTAGACTCAGCAAGGCCTTACCATGTCTAGGCAATTCAGATTCTGTATCATAGCTCAGGAAAATCATCTCCCTCAAAACATGATCCAGTTTTAAGACTCCTTTACTGGTGACCTTGATAGGGGATGACTCCGTTACCGGCGACCTTGAGAAGGAAGTATCAGTAACTGCTGTTTAAATGGACTTCACTAAGCCATCTGGCTTGATCCTTCATTGGAAATCGCTTATCCTGTTTTTGTTTCATTTTGTTATTAAAGTCCTTAGTTGCTTTTACATCTATGGTGTAGTGCTCTCTTTTTTCTGACTCTCCGGAAAGACGAATATATATTAGGAAAATGATTACAGGAGTACCACATGGGTCCGTCCTGGGTCCAATGCTCTTCAACGGGTTTGTCTTAGACACACATACTTGAGAACAGGATCAGACAGTTGCTACAGTGGAGGGTGGAAGCAGGAGGTTCCTACTACATGAGCAAATGCTCATTTGTTGAACCCAAATGCACGAAACCACAGAATATCGAAGGAACGGATCAGCAAATTTTTTCTCAGGGTCTCCGGACTTTGCTGTTTTTTTCACTGTGGTGCGATCTTGGAGTTGGTATATTTAAGGTGGGTGGGGGTGAAGCCCCCCACTTTGTTGCCTGTACATTTTTTTTTTTTGGATCAGTGAATGTTTTCATGCATTCGGGTTCGATAATAGATTGTTCGCTATTTCTAACATTTGATCATATAATATGAACACAAAGGAGGTATGTACCGAAAAGTTTGGAAAAGCTGAACAGAAAGGTGGCAAATGAAGTTCTCTGGAATTGATGAAAACAGTCTATAGAGTATTGATTATATCTGGAAAGGATCACAGGCAGCACAATGAGAGGGAGTGTCAGCATCTAACAGAATGGAGTGTATCCTCAGGAGGATAGATTCTATAAGCAAAGAGGTAATCCTGCTACAATGTATCTAGAAGTAAAGAGGTAATGCTTCTTCTCTACAGTGACTTGCTTAGACCAACCCCCCCCCCCCCCGAGTAATGTGTAGAGTTGTATACGCCATATAAGGAAATAGATATAGGCTGGTGCAAAGAATCCAGAGGAAAGATGTCAGAATGATCCATGGGATAGAAGGGGAAGGAATACAACCAGAAGCTATACATAACTGATCTCCTTTCATCTGAAACCAGAAGAGATACAGAAGACATGACATTGATGCAGAAGATCATGTCAGGGAGATGTGAAGTGGTCATCCTGAAGAGGAAGGGCACAGATGCCCGATTATTAGGACCAAATTACTACTACCTAGCTGTCTGAATGTACTTTTTCTAAGAGACAGTTGCATACAACCAGAATGGGTGGTGGAGTAGGAATCCACAGAATCATTCAAGAGGGCATAAGGGTAAGTAGAGAATGGACAAGGGAGAAAGAATAAATGCACTTAAAGTGGCAAACTACATGCCCTTACCATCTCCTCCTTCCATCAAAGCAAATATAATCTAATTGTAGTGTACTTTAGTTCACAGAGCCAGTTTCACCTTGTAGTTAAATCTGCTGTTTGTTCATTAAATAGAGACATACAGGAGGCAGCAGGTAAGCAGCCATTCACTTTATTGACATGGTAACAGTTTAAGAACAGAACTGCACTGAATGATCGCCTGCATGCACTAACCTTTTGGGATACTTAAAGGCACACTATGCTATTCATACTAAATATTATACAGAGATGCAAACAGCTAATCTATACTCTACCATACTACAGACTGGTGGGCATCCCATGACATACATTTTGACCAAACAGACTTTGAAAAACTAAAACCAGCATAAAAAAATGCGCCAAGAAGGTTACCATCCCTCTCAAACCAAGAGGCCAGTATACAAAATCCAAGTAAAACTTTTATTGTGAGCACTTTCGTCCACATAAAATAGATGAACTTCCTCACACATTTTGAAATCACATGAAACAAACGTTAAATAACCCAGCCAATTATGACATCGCCAAATACCTCCCATTTTCATGTTAATGTCTTACAATTATTGTATATTTAAAAATGTATATATTTCCATATAAACCATTTTTTTCAAAAATATATTATGAGTTGTGTTACCATTTCAAATGTAGAATAGTAAATAAATGTGCCTTAAACCATTTTTATTCATCTCAACAGAGATTTTAACTTCAGAATACATTTTAAGGAACAATGATCATTTAGCCCTAGGAATGAATGTGCATTAAGTTTCAATTGCCAGAGGAGCTCCCTTTTCTCTGTCAATGCCCAAGCCCCCCCCCCCCAGCATTTATATCCACTTGTTCAATTATTAAATAGTGAAAGTGATGGTCATTGTTGTCATAATTGGCTGGGTTATTTAATACTTGTTTCATGCGATTTCAAAATGTCTGAGGAAGTTCATCTATTTTATGTGGACGAAATCGCTCACAATAAATGTTTTACTTAGATTTTGTATACTGGACTCAGTTTGAGAGTGGTGGTAACCTTCTTGGTGTATTTTTATACATCATTTTGAGGTTGATATGTGTACAATAAACAATACATAAAAAGGACATGCTGTAACAATCCGTTCTAATTAGCAGTACTATAGCTTAGTATTTTACAACACAGAATAAAGTTATTCAGTTTGGATAACTTTCTAAAATCAGTCTAATAAACCTGGATAGCTTACAGTACTTTGAGATCCAAGAAGTAGTTGGACCCTATGATGATGATGTAGGAAGTTCAGTACTGATTATTCAGTGATAGGTCAAAAATCAGGTATTACAGAGTTGTCCACTCAAGAAGACAAGGTATTTGCCGATACAGTGACACTGCCAGGATAGATGCATATCACAAAAACAGTCCCTGGGTTTGGTAATTTTGACTTTTCATGGCCTGAACTGTTCTTCACAGGTAGTTTCTCAGTCATATATATATTTTTAGCTGAGAAAAATCAATTCCTGTTCAAGTGCTTTTTAGAGCACCTCAAATTCAGACCTTCTTTTATTGTGACAATGTAACATCTACGTGTGTTTGCATGACATATCAGAATTTCCTGTTGTATTTGATAACAGAATTGTGAATTAACAATCTCGCCAGGTCACAATAAAGAAATGCTTTAAATTATCCATTATAGTAACATTACTGTTTTTGTTGGAATATTTTGTAGACATCACCCCATTTTGTATATTCTCTGGCAGAACAGACAATATAAGTAACATTATTATCATTCTCATCAGTATCAAAAAGTATGAATGATTTAAAATAATGCTAAGCTTAAAAATGAAATTTCATTTTTTTGGAACCAAATGTTAAGACAGTCTAAAGACTTCAACATTGACTAATGGGTAAATGTGATTTGGATGTAGAAAATGGGTTTGTAGTACCAATCAATAGATAGTTCTTAATCTATAAAACTGACAATGTCAGATAATTAAAAAAAGAATATCCACCTTTTCTTGATGCTTTTCAACAATCTTTAAACAAATGGTGAGATGGGACGATTATATTTATCCAAAAATGTGTAAAATAGATAAAAGCTTTAAATTTAATGTCAAAAATACATATTGAAATTAAGTTCTCCAGATGAGTCTCTCACATTTAAATAAAATAGATAAAAATGATTTTAATAGCCTCAAAAAAAAAAAAAAAACATTTATATTGGAGACCATTCTATTGGAAATTTCTAAACAGATTTATCACTCCACATAGAACTGAAATTATATACAAAAAGGAAGGCACTGGTTGGAAGAATAAATTCTTAATCAAAGCAGATTGCCAGCATATGGTTTATGATAAGGTAATGCAACATTTTTGGGAAATAAGTCAAAGTTTCATGCAAGCACGGTTCCCCAATAAATTCATATAAACTAAAATGTTGGTGTTGTTTAATGGTCCAGTTCCCAAGTGTATATCCAAGCCTCAGTACTCACTTATCTGGCCCTTATTAATAGCCAAGAAAATGACTACAGAGAAGTGAAAAATAAGATTAAGCCTTCATTTACAAAGTTTAGAAATACAAACTTGTTGTCTGTTATAAAGGAATGCCTAACATTAAGATGAAATCAAACAGATTAACCATGTAATATAATTACTGGATAAAACTGAACTCTGATAAAAACTAATCTATGTTCTATTATCAATTTATGGCTGTTCAATGCATTTTAGTATCTATACAGTAAGAATTGCTCTAGACACATTAATATAGCTATTTGTTTTATCAATGTGTTCGTTTCTATATATAAAATTTAAAAATATATATATTAAAGTGTTTAGGTGAAAAGTTTATGATTTACAATACAGTGATTCTATACTCAAGAACAGTAATACAGCAGTCTTGTTTAGAGATGGCAACACGTTTTTTCATGATATTTTCAATGTCTGGATAAATGTTCATTACCTGCTTATTAAACTAGGGATAATTTGTTGAAGATTCATTTATTGGAATTCCCAATTTTATGAAAAAAAAAGAAACAAAAGCACAACAACTCCTGGCTAAAAACCTTAGTAACAGACAAGAAGGATTGCCATGAGCGCTGATGCAGTAAATTGGATGTCATATTATGACAATAGGTTCTGAAGAGGTTTCTTTCAGTTTGATGACCTCAGGATATCTTTAGTATTGGTCAGCATAAATGGACTTTTGGTTGTCCTACAATGGAAATAAAACAGCAGCTACTTTACTCCATAGTTTGCCCTGTACTATCAGATATCAGAGTATCTGATGGTGCTTTTATTTTACAAGTTGCAGATATGAAATGTTCTAGTTGCCAACACATTACAGATATGAAATTAGATCATATAACCATTTCTTCACATGGACTATTTTAAACATTTGATTAAATAGCTGGTTTGCCAGAATCATTTTATTGGAATTGATTATCAGTCCTTGTGACTCCTAATTTTCATCATAATAAGTATAGTAACCCAGACTTCATAATAAAAGTTTCCTCTCATCATTAAACATAGGGGCATTGACCAGATTGTCAAAACAGTTCCAAGTCATTTTCAGTGTGATGGGTAAAGATGGAATAAAACTGTCAAGTGCAGTAATTATATTTCTCAACTGCCCAGATTTTTGATGTCCAGATTTTTGCTTCATATTTTTGGTCTGTTTCTCATAAAAATGGTGGTTTTCTGGCAAATTAATGTCAGATCATTGAGGATTGAAGACAGAAAATGACAAGCATTCGAATTTCAGACTGCATACCCTTCAGAAAACACATGGTAATGCAAATGTTGTTATTCTATCAACTTCCTAAGTTTGTAAGAGCAATGTTTAAAAATTGTCCCTCTTTTGGGGCATTTGACCCTCATTCTTTAGTACTTTGTCCAGATTTTGTTTCCATAAGAGGTTGAGAGCTATGATAAGTCTGCATTTGCATTCCACATCAAGTTTTTGTTGGTACCCTGGGATCACAATCACAGTACCCTGTCGCTTGCTTTTTTGAGGCTCAATAAACAGTACTGCATAAATCTCCACATTATCCCCATAACTATGAATCGTGGGTACTTGTAACTGCCTGAATCATTGACTCTGCGGTATGGTCTCCAGTATCATACGTTGGCAAATGCATGTTGTGAATTCAATTAATCACACTCACCTGTTCACAAGTACATTTTACAAAAACATTTGACTACAGTTGTATTACTACCTGAATGAAAACAACAAATTGCACTCTTCATCTTTAGACATACAACAGTCTAACCCACTGGTTACAGTGTATGAACAGAGAAAGTCAGCAATGAAGCTTTGGATTCAGTAACATTCTCAGGCTCATTTCTCTGAATGTACATTCTGTAATAACAATGCTATATTTAACTCATGTACCTAGCAGAAATGTGATAAATCTCCAATTTATACAAAGCTTTTTAATCATGTGATTTTTACACTGATGGCTTTTTTTGCATTCACAAGTGGATCATTTTCTACTTTGTACGACCCAGTCAGTGACTGCACAATAATTAGTTTTATTGGCATCATTCACTTGCAAAATATTGTTCTGACCCTTTTTCTTAGCCTGCTTACTTGAAAGTTAGACTACCCATGCTTCCTACACTCAAGACCTGAAAAGGCTTTTTGTCACATTGGTAAGCACATCCTGATTGTTCTCCGGCTGAGCTGAATGCTTATATTTTTAGCTGTGTCAGACTTATGTACAACTTCTTTTGCTGCTGTACTGTTTGTAGTATTTCTCGCATTGTACTTTGCCATGACAACACTGTTCACTCTAATGCTCACATCTAAACCCTTTGCAGGCTCCATTGTCAGAACACCAGTTAATGCTGCGTTTCTGGGTACGTTCATAGATTTCCCCAGGGTCAGTTCACATTCGGACAAATGCCACCTTCCTTTTTGGTCATGTTTATTCCACAAACTATTCTGTCAGCCATGAAACATGTAATTCACCAAACTTAGCCTTTAGCTCTGTACCTTAATTCAGTTACCTATACATCAATACTCTACTAAGGACACTGGTTTATAGTGAAAAATTAATGGCAAATATATGACAAGTGCTTTTTAGACCCACAATACTGCTGGAATTTGTCTTCGATAACAAACAAAACAGGCTGCTGCTCTTTAGTAAGATTAAATACATTAAACAACTTAATTGTATAATTTGCTATGTGAAGGAAATTAACAACTTAAACTTCCTTAGTACAAACTTAAAGTGATGCTGCAAAGCCTGAACGTTTGCATCCACTGCTGTCACACTTTCTGCCAAATTACTTTTACTACCAAGGATATTGGTGGAAGACATGAATTGACTGTGCTATGTAATGTTTGCCTGACAATGACTATTTAGATTAGAAGTGATGTATAACATTTGCAACTGAAAATACATTAATATGGTTTGTTTGCATTTATATAAATGCATGATTGCCTTGTCATAAGTGATAATTCCATAAAGAGGTTTCTTGTTTTAAAACAAAAAAAAAGGATATTGGTGGAGTGAGGGACAAAATGGGGATCACGACAAATGGTTTAGCGTCTCAAGGGTGTGTGGTAATGTTGGATAATTCGAAAAGTGCAAGACTCTTGACTCATTTTGAAAAAAATTATATGGTCAGTTTCAACTGAATTTCTGATCATTTCAGCTTCTGTGATTGTGTTGTGGATTTCTGTATTAGACATTTTCTCATTTTTGGCATTTAGTTTCATTTTCTGGTTTGCAGTGGTTAACACTAGCTTGTAGTGGTACCAAAAATAAACAAACATTATTTAAATTGAACAGTAATCATTTCATGTCCTCTTTTGTCTATGACTATGGTCACGGTTAATGAAATTTCCCCTAGAGGCCTACCGTTACCATATTTAAGTCTATATCAGCAAAAGGTTAAAGATGAAGTAGATCATGGAGATGTAAAGGCAAAACTGAAGACTGGCCAGGTCTCCTGAAAAATCTAAGTTAGTGACCACAATGGTCTAGCAGGACACCATATAGTCTATTTTGTCTGGCTCATGGATTCAGGTTCATCTTAAAGACAGATTACTGCTCGATGGCCGAATGCAGTCATCCAGGAGACAACAGGTGGACAGCTATTTTTATGGGACATTTAAAGGCTCACTGCTACGTACATTAATATAATGTAATAATGTTTCTAAGAATACAGAAATGGACAAGCATAACCCGCACATTTGCAGCAAAAGTAAAAAAATGTAAACCTCTACTTTTTGAGACATTTTTTTCTAAATACCGCTCTTATGAACGTGATAAGATTTATGGTATTCATGAAACTTTACTGTTCAGGCAGAAGAGATGCACAGGAGTGATAAGAAAGGTGAAGGATGAGAGATCCAGGAGGTTTATGAGGGAAAAATAGAAAGCAGCAAGTAAAAGAGAGGCCGTGAGGTGACATGAGTGGAAAGGAGCAAGTAAAGGGGGCATTGTGGTAACACGAGTAGGGACACTGGGGAGAACAAATAAAGAGAGGCCGTGAGGTGACATGAGTGGGAAGGAGCAAGTAAAGGGGGCATTGTAGTAACACGAGTAGGGAGACTGGGGAGAACAAATAAAGAGAGGCCGTGAGGTGACATGAGTGGGAAGGAGCAAGTAAAGGGGGCATTGTGGTAACACGAGTAGGGAGACTGGGGAGAACAAATAAAGAGAGGCCGTGAGGTGACATGAGTGGAAAGGAGCAAGTAAAGGGGGCATTGTGGTAACACGAGTAGGGAGACTGGGGAGAACAAATAAAGAGAGGCCGTGAGGTGACATGAGTGGGAAGGAGCAAGTAAAGGGGGCATTGTGGTAACACGAGTAGGGAGACTGGGGAGAACAAATAAAGAGAGGCCGTGAGGTGACATGAGTGGGAAGGAGCAAGTAAAGGGGGCATTGTGGTAACACGAGTAGGGAGACTGGGGAGAACAAATAAAGAGAGGCCGTGAGGTGACATGAGTGGGAAGGAGCAAGTAAAGGGGGCATTGTGGTAACACGAGTAGGAGACTGGGAGAACAAATAAAGAGAGGCCGTGAGGTGACATGAGTGGAAAGGAGCAAGTAAAGGGGGCATTGTGGTAACACGTAGGGAGACTGGGGAGAACAAATAAAGAGAGGCCGTGAGGTGACATGAGTGGAAAGGAGCAAGTAAAGGGGGCATTGTGGTAACACGAGTAGGGAGACTGGGGAGAACAAATAAAGAGAGGCCGTGAGGTGACATGAGTGGAAAGGAGCAAGTAAAGGGGGCATTGTGGTAACACGAGTAGGGAGTCTGGGGAGAACAAATAAAGAGAGGCCGTGAGGTGACATGAGTGGGAAGGAGCAAGTAAAGGGGGCATTGTGGTAACACGAGTAGGGAGTCTGGGGAGAACAAATAAAAGAAAATAAAGGATAAAGACAAGTTAATATTATAAGAAAGCATATGAATATGAAGCAGTTCAAGGTGAGAGAAGACAGAATAGTCAAGGACATAACAAATTGAAGCAATATAGAATATCATGAAGGACAGGAGACTAAGTGATATTGCTTTTGCAGTTACTGACCAAAATGGAGAGAGGAGGGACTTAACTGCTTTCTAATGGCTGTTTTTGAATCTTTCGAATTCCTGTTGTGCATTTCTTACCCCACAACCATACACCATATAAATGGTTACAGAGTATTTGTTTGACAGCACAGCTATGTTCTCACAATAGAAGTTCACAGCTTTGTGTTAAAATATGCTATAAACCTAGATTTGATTTAAAGTGACTCTTAAAAGGCAAATATCACATTCTTGCAAATTCCCTTAGAAATAAGTAAAGGACAATACAACAGATGCAATATATAATGAGCAACTCTAGAAATGTACCCGAATATTTTTTTTTTTAGATGTCAATAGCTTTGCATCATGACTGTCATTCTGATACCCTGTCATAAATTGTTCTTTTATGGATATTTACATCACAGATTTTTGGACACAAGCAATAAAAAAAATACCTTACACTAGATTTCCACTAGTATAATATAGTATAAAGAAAATGAAACACGAGGATTTATTGAATGCGTTTCACATTATTGAATCTATTGTACAAGAACTTGCAAACTCTGCTAAAATAAAACAAACAAAATGCAGTATTGCAAGAAATCACACTGGTGGTTTTATCACAGTAACACATACTAGGAAGGGCACCTTCTCTATTCCGCCTTCCCATATAGAAAACGAGGAAGTACCTTTGGAATGGATTCACTCACCCTTACTCATGTTCAAGGACAACCCAGAAAAGCTTGACATCAGCTACTTTACAGCTCTGTACATATACCCGCAGACACAATAACTAAATCAGTGCTGGAATCCCATTTATCATGCTTACTGGCTACAAATGACATTACTCTATTAGAATCTCCTGGATTTATTTATAGAAAACTTCCTCAGGCTTGCAGAAGAGTATATTTTTAAACTGCTGGAAATTTAATACCAGTCACCGTACATGTCAATTACTTTTCTTTAGATTGTACAGGATGCAATATTGCTTTGAGACTCAGTTAATGAAAGTAATTAACTTAGCAGTCTGCTTTCTTCATCTACAGTGGTACTACTGAATGTTTTATTAATATGAAAATTACTTCCCCGAGAGAACCCAAGATGCTACAGAAAATTCATAAAATTTAAAATAACTATCCTGTTTCCTTGCTGAATATCAGAATGGTTCATTAGCTGTATACCTGCAGTTACTAAGTTAATTTAAGGCTTCACTTTATATATCACATTTTGCTGAGGTTTCATTTGCCCATGTCACACTTGTGAATGGCCTCTGAGGTGCCTTATTTTTGACTAGAAGAAAGGAATGTCGTTGTTGAAAAGTTAGTCATAAAGCAACTGCATCAGTTTATTGAAATATCAACCAGGATTATATTGTTTTCTTTTTGGAGTCCTGTCTTATTTAACTATACTGTTTTGCAGATTGGATAGAACTGGGAGGTTAAACAGGTGGTGGTAGTCAGGTCTGGAAAATATTGATAGGAGTCTGGCCACAGATAATTTGTGCTAAAAATTAGGTCCTGGTTTCCTTCCATAGCATATCTTTTTGCTGTCTAACTTTGTTATCTATACCATAAATTGGTAAATAATTCAACAGATTGCCATAACCTTAATTGATTATTATAGCTCTTAGCTCTCATAAATAAAGTAAGAAAGTATTGGTAAAAAAACAGGGGGTTTCAATCAGGACCCAGTTATTTATTTATTTTTTGTTATGAAATGAAACCGTCATCCTAACTGGAATGTAAACCATCAAATTCTAGCTTACAGTTCTGCTATCCCAAACGCTGACTCTGCCTGCCTACAGTGTTTGAACACAGATCCACAAAGCTGCACTGGCCTTGCATAGGAGGGACATTTCTGTCAAGAATAACCTTTACCAGAGAGTGAATCTTTTTTTTAACAAAAGCAAGGGCTGCTATGAAGATAGACACTGACCTTAAGAGTATCACTGATCTGATACCAAAACAATTCCAGCCTCTCTCTTATGGCAAGTCAGTGTGAAAGTACAGAGTTTTAAGCTTGCAGTTTGCCCTGATTCCAAAAGACTTGTCAATGCAAGTGACTTACTCCAATGCAAAGCTTATGCAAAACCATTCTTATACCAGGGGCATACCTCCCAACATCTTGGCACAAGAAATCTGGACAAAGACAAAAAAATAACAGGGGACAAAGGCCCACAAGTGGCGACAGATTTTAAATATTGCTGAAAAAACAGGCTGTGGGTTAACATGCATTTTCTGAAGGGTATGAAGAATCAAACTCAAATGTCTGCCATTATTTAGTAACTTCAATTCCCACTGATTTGCAACCACAAACTTGGTGAGGAATAGGTGAAAAATGAGGCAAAAATCAGGACATTCTGCGAAAATCTGGACAGTTGAGGGGGTATGAGACAGATTCCAAAATTCCTGCTCTCAGTGTTAATGCTGTATTACTCAGAGGGTTGCTGTCAAGTCGAACTGCAAGACTGGTGGCCACTATTACCCCAGAGAAGGTAGTAGTGCTGCTAAAGTGCTGCTAAAGTTTCAAGATTTGAACAGCATGTATGGAGCAAAGGTAAGGTATACAGATCAACTTAAGTGTGACAAACACAGACTTAACGCATTTATATATTTTCAGTTTATTTAACCATGACAGACATAACAGAAAACCAGATAAAAATAGAGCAAGGTAACTTACTGCGGGTACTTGCTTATTTATTTTATGTTGAACAGTACAGTCTTTGCATCTGTACCATTTATTTTAAAGATTCGTCAAACACTTTAGCAGCTACTGACACCAAGAGGTGAATACAGCAAACTGCAACTATAAAAGACCTATTGCTCCAGTTTCTGCATGATTTTAGACTATGTAGAAGGTTATCACATATTTTGTAAGACTACATACAGGCAGTTTAAAAAGGTTCTTCTATCCTTACCCTTGACTTACATGCAGTTTTAATAAAGTTGCTCAGTCCCTTCATTTGTTGACAGAGGAACGTGGAGAAAAGTCAAGCCAGTCTGAAACTGCACTGTATTTATTGGAGAATACATTTAACTTTAGCAACGCAGTTAGAGCTCACAGGTGTTAATTTAGTGACACAGCTTCCTCTGAAAATCAGAAGCAGCTGTTCCATATTGTCTGATGTTCTGAAGATTGTCATACGTTAGCCATATCAGGTGAACCTGGTAGGGGGATACCACTTTTATGGCTGCATTTTAGAAAAGAAAAATTGTCATTGTTTCACATTCAAAGTATCCTGGTAATTACATAGATTTGATATGAAAACTAACAACTATTTTTGAACTCAAAAGAAATACCAGATACATAATGTGAGTTTCACTATATCATAGCTTGCCCCGTTTTAAAAGTGTGCTGCATTTTAGCAGTTAAATGAAATTTCTAAAGCATATACTTACATTAGTACTATATGAGCATTTATTCTTGGAAACTTCTCACTAGAAGTCTGTAACAGTCTTCAAAGTAAGTTTCTAAGTAAGAGGTTTGTTATTTAAAACTTGGAAGGTATATAAACATGTGTAGCATATTTCTATAAAAATCGGACATAATAGTTTACTCCAGGTTTCATAGTCTTTTAAAAAAACAAATCCACAATGTAACTTTTTCTCTAAAATTGTGCAACTAAGTGATGTTTTAAATGCTTGCCAGAAGTAAAATAACTCTATTGGGACTGCACCAAAGGAAATTATGAATTCTGTACAAGTGTAGTTCAGCTATCATCTGCTTCCTACTGCGCTTAAATGAGGCGTCTTTCTGAAGACTTTAACAAATTAGGTTGCAGTGAAACATTCCCAGTCACATTATGAGAATGTTGCAAGCAATGTAAAATGAATCTCCTGAATTCCCCACCAGCTCTTCAAATGTGTATAAATTGTGCAGTACAGAAACAATGCAATCAAATGTGTATAAATTGTGCAGTACAGAAACAATGCAAGCAGAATAAAGCACTTCATCAATAAACTGCAAGGCAAGAAAAAACACAGAAAATATACTGCAGTAAGCGAATGGCTTAAGTATAACAGACTGCAGTGACATATCCCTAGGTATGTTGCGAGAGTGCTGCAAGAATATAAATGCAAGCTCCAGTGGATACACTGACTATTCACAAATAGCTGTGTAGCATATAAACAATGCAAAGCAGAAAATTAATTAATGTAAACTTTACTTGTAAAGTACAAGTAAAGCAAACGCAGGTATACCTTAGTTGTGCAGCGTAATCAGTCTAATGGTGCCAATGAGGCAAATAGCAATCCCAGATCTTAAGAAAAGAAAAAAGCTAAGGATAGCTGGGCTCAGGAACCTTTCATAGCAGAATAGGGCAAAGCACTGGAAAAAGCAGCAGTTATGAAGAGAAAAATACAAACTTGTGGATGCAAAAGCTGAGAGTAGAAAAACAGTGTTTATAAGCAAAAACGGGTCAATAGCCCACAGAATTGCTATAAAAAGGCAGCCAGGATGGGAGGTAGCAGTATGGGAGATTCCTTCACTATGACGGAGTCTAAAATTAAAACAAGTAATCTGGCATAGAAGGGAAAGGATATGAGTGCATCAAGCTGCTGTCTGAACCACAACTGAAATGAAATACTGCATCAGGTAAAAGCTTCAACTTGCAAAGACCCCCATCAGTGTCCAGCAGTGAAGCTGTAAAGGAGTGCATTTTAGAATTAGGAATCACTGTGAAAGGTAATAACCGACTTATCAGAAAAAAAGTTACATCTATATTTCGCGGGTGTGTGTATAATTAACTATAAATGTCTATTTCACTTCTGTCTCTTCTTATTGACTTGCTTGTAAGTGCAATTGTAAAACATGACAAGAAAGCTGCAAATGCAGCAAAATTCTTTACATCACATTTGTGCTAGGTTTTCCCCAAAGGTGTGTGGTGTGTCTGTGTGTTTATTGCACTCTACAGCTGGCCAACATGAAATTTTTCAACCATCAATTGCCAACAGAAAAAAAAAAAAAAACAAAGACAAGCAGAACCTCAATCGCTGTTTTATAGATTCATAGGCAAGTACTAGACTAGCTGTCCTCGTGGCTCATTTGAAGCCCAGCCAGTTTCCCTTCTGATGGCTTGCATTGACCTGTCCTTAACCATCCCATGTTTGATGATTATATATTACCCCTAGTGAAAATGATTAGGCTCATACCATAGATAATATGAAAAATTTCAACAGAAAATCATTTACCATGCATTTTTTTTTAAGTGAACACCAGCAACGATTCACATCCTTTGGGAGAGTCCTGGTCACCTACAAGTCGTGAGACCATAGAGTTGGTATATATAATTTCAAGGACTGTGGTGAGGTTTGCCCCTACATCAGAAGTGCCAGGGTAGCTTGCCCCCTACAAAAACAAATTTAAATGTATCACCCTTCTGTGCTTTGGGCAATTTCTGTTAGATAATCAACTTTGCTGAAGTTGGAGATCCATAGTAGAAATGTGTATTAAAAAAAAAAAAAAAAAAATTATATATATATATATATATATATATATATATATATATATATACATACATATATACACACATGCATACATACACACACACATATATATATATATACATATATATATATATATATATATATATATATATATTATACACACACACACACACACACACACACACACACGCGTATGTGTTTATGCAATAAGGCACAAGAGGGTGTGCATGCTACAGATATTACTGTACGCCCATGAGTGTTGTTAGGTACAAACCCAAAGATTGAGTGCCTTACAGTCAGTGGGAATGTTGTAATCTGTACCATGCAACAGGCACACCCCCCAAGTGCTTTTGCACTTACAAAATGGTAACGTCATGCATTTGCAAAGTCTTATATTTAGTAGTTTATGTACGAGTCACATGAGTAGTAACAAAAGCTGCCAATGTAATAGCTTATCCAATCTCCATCTTAACCAATCATTCTATCCAGGAATCCTACATTCCCCCCATTTGGAAAATAGCTCATATTATTCCACTTCATGAAGGTGGAAACTCCACTGAACTCTCTAATTATAGACCTATCGCCATACTATCTCCCCTAGCCAAAATAATGGAGAAATGCATACAAAAACAACTTTTAAACCACCTGACCCATAATAATCTCCTAGCACCATCCCAGCACGGTTTCAGACCAGCCCACAGTACTACCACTGTCCTTCTCACATTCTCCCACAAAATAAATCTAAATCGCAATCAAAACCTGCTTTCCTCTGCCCTCTTCCTTGATTTGTCAAAAGCATTTGACATGGTTAACCACAACCTACTCTTAGACTCTCTCAAATCCCTGTCCATAGACAACCCAGCAATCAACTGGTTCCACTCTTACTTACATGGTAGGCAGCAAGCAGTCCTGTGGAAAGTGCATCTATCTCCTTTTTTTACCAGTCACTCTAGGAGTACCCCAAAGGTTCTATTCTGGGTCCCCTCCTTTTCTCTATTTTCATAAATGACCTGCCCAAAGCTATCCCTCATGCTACTACTATACAGTACAGAGATGACTCCACACTAATCTTCTCTGCCACAACTCCTACAGAATTACAATCTCTATCCCAAACAACGTTCAACAAAGTAGAGAACTGGCTTAATCATCAGCTCTTATTGAACCCAAACAAAACCAAACTTCTACTATTCTACCCCACCCGTAAGATACCACCACCACCATTTTCAGTCTCTTCTCATAATGGCACCATAATTTTTCCAGAACCAACTACTAAACTGCTAGGTATAATCATTGATAATAATCTAAACTACAATGACCATATAGACAAAACTATAAAAACAGTAAACAAAAAAATAGGCTCCATATATAGGATTAAGAAATTTCTAACCCCAACTGCCAGAACAGCCATAGCTAACACATCTTCTGTCATCCCTTCTCTATGCATCACCCATCCTCACTAACTTATCCAAATCAAATCTCAACAAAATCACTAAATGTTACAACAATATAGCAAGATTTGCTACAGGCTCAGAATACAGAACTCACCACTGCCATAATCTTCAAAAATTAGGTTGGCTAGAGCTACCCAACCAGATCTATTATAACCAACTCATAGTAACTCAAAATCCTCTACCAACCTTCCCACACCCCCAGTCTAGCTAATATCATTACCCCATATTGCAACCTAGCATCCCTTCGCTCTTCCAGCCGAATGCTAGTACAACCTACTAAAGCCAACAACTCAGCCAGTGATTCCTTATTCTCTAACACTGCTGGTAAAATATGGAACTCCCTTCCTGCTGAACTAACGACCAATTGCTCCTTGCCTCACTTCAAAATATCACTAGAGACACACGTGCAATAACTGGCTATGTCCTTGTCTAAACCCTGACTAAAACTCAAATTACTCAGTCTGAGTTACTTCACTGACTTGAGTTTCAACCAAAGCTTGTCTCAGTCTTAGCTAGGCCCAGTCAAACCCAACGTCACTGATATAATCCATTAATCCATCTTAGCTATCAAAGATATTTTCCCTTTTTCTCTCCATTCCCTCCTTCAATTAATTTCCTCTACCCCCTTTATATTATCTCTAGCTTCCATTACCTGAACTGCAACCTCCTTTCTCAGCCTCGGCTGCCTTCTACCCTACCTACCCATCTCTTCTCATTCTTCCTCTCTTTCTTTTTTAAATGATCTTCCTTTTCCGGTTCTCCTCTTCCTATACCCTCATTTCTCTTATATGTTTTATTTTTTCTCCCTTTATAGTTTCCTTTCATCTCCCACTTTGTTGTTGACTTTCTCTTACCTAAATAAAACCTTACTTTGAACCTCTCTTCATTATGGAACCTATTTGTAGTTGTCTTTTGATTTTTGTTAAATTGCTTAATATCACTGTAAATATTACCTTACTTAGAACATTCTCTTAAATATGTAACCTATTTGTATTTTTCTTTTGTTTTTTGTTAAATTGCTAAACATTTAAAATGCAGTAATATTGATCTGTTTGGAGCTTTTCTCCCCGGGCCTCCGCTGAAAATGGATATGTATCCAGTCGGACTTTCCCAGTTAACAAATGTAAAATAAATAAATTTACAGAGCTATAACGAGGTGTGGCAAAGGGAGCAGATGTCCTGGACATAAATCTTTAGGGCCAGAATCAGAAGTTTTCAATGGGGTGTAAGTACATGAACTTTTGCAGGTATCCTGGTTTTCTGCCACATCTCAATGACATATGGTAGTCAGAATGGTGATGCCAAGTTGCCAATAACTAAGTGCAAGGCACTTGTGTTTTGTAAGAAGGCCAGATCTGCTTCCATTCCCAGCATGCCTGGATTGCAGCAGCTGTTCATGGGACCACTATTGCTGTCACAAGCGACGTGACAGCATTGGATAGAGGAGTGCATTTTAATGTAAAACACTTGCTAAAAGCTTTTAAACTAACTGGTTGCCATGCATTATTAAATCTTTTTAACTGTGTGGAATTTTGGTATGACATTTTCAGTTTAGTCATTTATGGGACTCTTCTGTCAAACTGTTGTGTACTGTTATACAATTTGGTTTATTAAAATGTGGCAACATTATACAGTATCTCAGCAGCAGTCCATCTAAGTTTTTAAGAAAGTATTTGTGGTTATCCAAAAATCAGCATAAGTCATTGTCTGTAGAACATGAAGTTCAGTTGTGATGCAGTCACAGTAACAATAGTTTTATGAGTAATAAGATCATTTACATTTATTGCACTCGGAGCTGTACGCAACTGCCATCCTGCCTGTATAACTCAGTTCTGGCAGGTGAATGAATCCAGATGAGGAGACCAAAATATATCAGTAGCACAGTGTTGTCAGACATCTATATGGTTTTCCAGTTGACAAAGGGTCAAAACAATCAATCATTTTGGTGGCAACTCTAAGAAATGAAAATTACATATAAGGAAGCAGTAATATGCGTCTGTGTCTGTGTCTGTGTCTGTGTCTGTGTCTGTGTCTGTGTCTGTATATATATATATATATATATATATATATATATATATATATATATATATATATATATATATATATATATATATATATATATATATATATATATATATATATATATATATATATATATATATATATATAATCCTATAGCACTGCAAGCCCTTCCTCTCCAGATCACTTCTGCATTTTTCTCATAAAACTAAATCCCCCGTTGCCTTTTTAGTCCTACAACTAAAAGACATCACACAAATTAACAGCTAGATATACACTAATCCCACCTCCCTTATTGTAACACCCTTACACAAACCCACTGCTCCAAGACCCACACAACTTCATCTACTCCAATTTACCATACTTAACCACAACCCCATCTTCTACTTTAACCACAACCTCATCTTCTACTTTACAATCACCTTTTCTAATTCACTTGCTCATCTAACTATACCATCTCTGCTGTCTACAGCAAGCCTTTACTTCCTGAACTCAAAGGAACAAGCCCATATGCAGTCTTCCTTCCTCTTCATCTCGACTTATAGCACACTAACGCATCCTGATAATATGACACTCACATTATTAATAATGTTTGCCTCCTTACCCCTCCTTGTTAGTAATCTCACATCTTACCACACTCCACTGTTTATACATCTGCCCTTCCTTAAATCGCACACTTCTTAACTATGACCTACCTGCATATCCCTCAATACAGCACCACCCCACTAAAATGCATCTTACATTCATCTTTTCCAACTTAAATATTTAAACTGCTCACTCACCGTACCCAAAGCCAGACTAAACTATATTAAAAAACAAGGTGTTCCCTGCAACATTGCTCTTTATACCAAGCGAACACCCATGTGGTAACATTCACCTTTTCCCAGACAATCTAAATCAATCACAAATGCAAACAGTTTATCCAGGACAATCTAATACACAACTCAGCAAATGCCAGCTAACACCACTGGCTGCTCGACCCAAACCATCACAACAAACATTTACTAAAATTACTAGTCTGAAACTAGTGTATATCAATATCCACAGCATTTACAATACACTAGCAGAATGTCAAGCTTGGAGGAGCCTCCACACCCTTGATATATTAGCCATCACTAAAACTTGGTTAAAGCCAAACATTAAAGATGAAGATATTATCCCCCCAGGCTATAATAGAATCAGAACAGAGAAAAAAAAAGGGCAGGGCTATTGCTATTGTCTATTCTGACTCCCTAGAGGTTACAAGATACCTACATTATAGCCCACAAATCTAGCAATACTGAGCACCTCTTCTTGATCATAAAGCTTAATAGATACAAATGCCTATGCAATATTGATGTGTACATCCTTTCTGGGTAAAATACTACTACAGCTGAAGAGATCTTTTCTATCGTGTCAACTACCCCCCCCCCAAAAAAAAAAACCTGTCAACTCTATGTGGTTCACTGAATTCCCCAAAACACTGTAAACCTCTGTGGCTTTACTCAACTCATTACTATCCAAACAAGATATAACAAACCAAGTAATAAAGCCAGTAGTGTAACAAGTGTGGGGTAAAGGGTAATCACCCCCTATGCAAAGTGTTGGGGGTGAGATCTAAAGTTTCTGCATCCCTTCCTTTGCATCAAACTGCTGGTACAAGGTGCTTCAATGCATGGTGTAGTAAGCGGATATTTGCTGGCTATAGTAAGCGGATATTTGCTGGCTATAGTAAGCTGATATTTGCTGGCTGATATTTGCTGGCTATAATTAATTGCAAAGCAGTAAGGCATTACTTAGAGGATCACACCAGGAGTTGGATGAGCCAGCTACGACTCTGAATAAAGCTTCTATAAGAGACTAGTTACTTTCAACCCTACTAATTTTTTATCCTCAGAAACCCTTCTAGATTTCATCAGTAATCACTGTCCAGCATTTGGTAACAGAATAGACACTCTTATATCCAAGCCTCATCACTACAATATGATATTTGACCTAAATAAGCAAAACTTCTTCAGTGGTACTGATATGGAAAAAATAGCCCGATGAATCTAATAAGTATAAAACAAATTTATTGAGCCACAGAGTAAAAAAATCAAGCGCTTTCATCTCCTCAGGAAACTTTATAAGTTTATAAGCCATCACTTCATCTCCTCTGTTCCCTTCACCAACATGCTCAGTGAAATCTGCTCCAATCACCATTTCACCCTTGGGTACACACTCAATCCACTTCATCCAACTCACGACAAAATTTCTCTCTCTTTCATCCATTGCACACCCAACTTGTGAAGCATATGCACTAACATTCATCATGGCATCATCAACTTCCAGCTCCATAATCACCCTACCAAACACTCACTTCCAAAACACTCTTGACATACTGTTCCTTCAGGATAACTCCTACCACCTTTCTCCTCCCATCCACACCATGGTAGAACAATTTGAATCCACCTCCAATACACTTGGTCTTTCTTCCCTTCCATCTGGTCTCTTGCATGCACAATATATCAACATCCCTTCTCTCCGGCTAGCTCTCTCCCTACATCACTCATACTGCCAACATTCAAAGTTCCTACCCTCACTTCCTCACTCCTAACGTTTCTCCTCTCCTCCTGCCTCCAGGCATGCCCTCACTCTCTTCTTCCCCTTCGGCCATCAGTAGCCCGGTTTCCACCAGCACCCTGTTGGCTAACAGTACTGGTGGCAGTCGTTAACCCGGGCCTCAACTGATCTGGTATGTGAATCTGTATTGTTGTCCCCATGTTTGATCTTGCAAAAATTTTACACTGGATGCCCATCCTGACATAACCCTCCCCATTTATCTGGGATTGAGACTGGAAAAAAGAAATACATTGGTTTGTACATCCCCCAGTGGCTGGGTTAAGAAACTGTAATCACTAGGTATAGTAATTTCAGTTATCAATGATCGATGCTATTTTTGTCTTCTTTTCATAGACTACTATATCTGGTTGTCTCACATCTATATTTTGAACTGTTGGTAATGGGTGTGTGAAGGCTGCCAGCCTAGGATTTTGTAGATAATTCTGCCATTTGTAAATATGAATGTAAGCCACATGCTTGTTCTTGTTAAATGTAAGAAAATTATGGTAAATGTTGAACTTCAAAAATGTAACCACATTGCACTCTGCTGGAGAAAACGGATAAGTCAAGCATTGTATAATGGTTTAATCTCAAAACTTGGAGCTGAGATGTCTGAATGAATGAATTATTCCTATTATTTTGAGACCAGAGAATTAATGGCTAGAACTTACATGTATAATCTCTTATTATTCTGGCTTCCTGACCAGCTGCTAGATCAAAAGGGCTGCTACACTCAGTTTCTGTTAGCCTGGGATACAGAGAATAATGATGTAATCTGAAATGAGTCAGTGGTACTGTGTTATCAATTTAAGGACAGAGGGAGAGAGAATCAGAGCATTTTGCATTTGTTTTCAGAAATGACATCACCAGCATTGCCTTGCTCTATATGCAAGTTTTAGAACTGTGTTTGCTCTTAGAGAGAGATAAGAAATAGTAAGTCTAGCTGTTTTCTGTACTGATGTCAGAAATTTTCGCCTGTATTATTTTAAGCATTTCTCTGTGATCTCTTTACTCTTGACTAGTACTGTGTAGTAAGTATTGTCTTGTGTTATTTATTAAATATTTTTAAACTTTTCAACTGTTGCTGTTTTATGTAGACATAATTTAAGCTTGAGTACATTGCATGTATATAGTGATACTGTCCAAGCCACTCCAAATAAGCCTGATGGAGGGCTAGAAGGTGATAGGATACAGCAGTTGGTAGTGCCTAGAGCCTACCATCTGACACTTCTAGCCATAGCCCATGATATTCCCTTTGCAGGTCATATGGGCATAAAATGTACAAAGAGACGTATTATGCAAAACTTCTATTGGCCTGGAATTTCCAGAGATGTAACAGGGTACTGCAGGACATGAGAGCAGTGCCAAAAGGTAGACAAGGTAAGAGCTCCTTTGATGCCTTTGTCTGTGCTTGAGGAGCCATTTCAGAGGGTAGGTATGGATATTGTGGGGGCCACTGAGTACCCCATGTTCCACAGGGAAAAAGTATATCCTAGTGGTAGTAGATTATGCTACAAGATACCCTGAGACAGGAAAGGAGGCAAATGCTTTGTTAGAAATTTTCAACAGGGTAGGTTTCCCAAAAGAAATACTGACTGACAGAGGTGCCAATTTCATGTCAGACCTGCTGGATTATCTGTGGAAGTACTGTGGGGTGAAGCACCTCAAAACCACCCCCTACCATCTCCAGACTAATGGCCTTGTTGAGAGGTTAAACAATACTCAAATCCATGGTATGGGCATTTGCAGACCAGTTTAAGGAAGGAGTGGGACAAATATTTGCCGCATCTGTTTGCTTACAGAGAGATTTCCCAGGAATCCACAGGTTTTACACCCTTTGAGTTGTTGTATGGGCATAGGGTGAGGGTACCCCTAGATTTAATTTGTGAAGAGTGGGATGTAGAGTCTGAACCCCACAAGGAATCTGTTGTGGCATATGTCCTAAACCTCAGGACAAGGCTCAGGGAACTCCTGGGTTTGGCCCAGGAGAACTTGGAAGAAGCCCAGCAACAGAAAAAGGTATGGTAGGACAGGAATGCTCGACCTAGAAAGTATGCTGTAGGGCAGCAGGTAATGGTTCTCATTCCTGTCAGACACAAGCAGCTGCAAGCAGCTTGGGAGGGACCCTACAAGATGGTAAGAAAGTTAAGTGATGTTAACTACATGGTGGAACTGCTAGGCAGGGGTACAAATTGTACCATGTTAACATGATGAAACCTTACCATGATATGGAGGCCCTTGTGCTGAGTATTTGCAGTGGCTTGCAGAAGGAGTCTGAAGGAGATCTGGTGACTGATCTCTGTGAGGCTCGGACTGACACCTCAGTGGAAGGGGTAACAGCGTCCCAGCAGCTATCACCTACCCAGGTTCAAGAAATCCGAGCAGTGTTAAAGGAGTTTGGGGACATGTTCATTGGGAAACCAGGGTGCACCCACCTTGTGCAGGACCATGTGGATACAGGACCCCAAAGGCCTATTAAACAGGCCCCTTACAGGGTGCCTGAGAGAGTCACACAGACTCAGAGGGTGGAGATACAGGAAATGTTGGAACTAGGGTAATTCAAGAGTCAAACAATCCTTGGGCCTCCCGAGTGGTGCTGGTGCCAAAGAAGGATGGCAGCACCAGTTTCTGTATGGACTACAGGAAATTAAACAGTCACACAGAGTCAGATGCTTACCCCATGCCTAGGACAGATGAGGCCCAAGAGCAGCTGGGTGGTACTAAGTATCTTACAACTACTGATCTTACCAAGGGTTATTGGCAGGTGCCCTTGACTCGCATTGCTAGAGAGAAGTCAGCCTTTGTGACTCCTTTTGGCTTGTATGAGTTCACAAAGATGCCCTTTGGGATGAAAAATGCCCCAGTGACTTTCAATAGGCTGGTAGATCATATTCTAGCAGGAGCAGGAGGGTTTCCCCTTGCTTACCTAGATATAGCCATCTACAGCCATTCCTGGCAAGACAACCTTCAACATGTCAGGGAGGCGCTGGGCAGACTACAGAGAGCAGTGTTGACCATTAAACCCAGCAAATGTCAGGTGGGTATGGCAGAGGTCTCCTACGTGGGACATAGAGTGGGGAGTGGCAAGATCAGGCCAGAACCTGCCAATGTAGAAGCCATTCAGGCATGGTCTGCACCAGTTACCAAAAAGCTGGTGAGGGCATTCTTAGGGACAGCAGGGTACTACAGAAGGTTCGTCCCCAGTTATAGTACCATAGTGGCTCCCCTCACAGACCTGACAAAAAAAACAGGCCAGATAAGATAGTGTGGACCCCAGCATGTGAGCAGGCATTCCAGAAGCTTAAAGAAGCTTTGGGAGGACCCTCTGTGTTAGCCAGTCGAGATTACAGTAAAGACTTTGTTGGGCGGGTGGATGCTTCAAACCATGAGGTGGGGGCTGTACTCAGCCAGATTTACGTAGGCTCCAACCCAAGGAGGAATGCTATGCAACTGTAGAAAAGGAATGTCTAGCCATAGTGTGGGCACTGCAGAATCTTAAGCCTTATCTGTATTGAAGAAAATTCACTGTAGTTACAAACCACAATCCCCTAACATGGTTACACAGAGTCAGCCAGCAAAATGCCAAGCTGCTAAGATGGAGCCTAGGGTTACAAGCATACATTTCAGTGCAGCACCACAGTGGGATTAGCAATGCCAATGCACACGGGCTCTCGAAATAGGGAATGTGGTAAGGTATACTCAGATATGCCTAACCCTCTCAAGCAATGTTTTTCAAGGATCGCTTGAAAAACTAGCTTGATTTCTCCGGGGGGTGATATGTGAAGGCTGCCAGCCTAGCTAGATAGGATTTTATAGATAATTCTGTCATTTGTAAATATTAATGTAAGCTACATGCTGGTTCTCTTAAATGTAAGAAAATTATGGTAAATGTTGAACTTCAAAAATGTAACCACATTGCACTCTGCTGGAGAAAAGCTGGTAAGTCAAGCACTGTATAATTGTTTGATCTCAAAACTTGGATCCGAGATGTCTGAATGAAGGAATTCTTCCTATTGTTTTGAGAACAGAGTTAATAGAATTTACATGTATAATGTCTTATTTCTCCTGACCAGTGGCAAGATCAAAAGGGCTGTTACACTCAATTTCTGTTAGCCTGGGAAACAGAGAATAATGATGTAATCTGAAACAAGTCTGTCATGCTGTGTTATCCATTTAAGGAGAGAGAGAGAGGAAAATCAGACCATTTTGCATTTGTTTTCAGAACTGACAACATCACCAGCACTGCCTTGCTCTATATGAAAGTTTATTTTAGAACTGTTGTTTGCTCTTAGATAGAGATAGGAAGTCTAGTCTAGCTGTTTTTTGTACTGATGTCACAACTTTTCTACTTTATTTTAAGTATTTCTCGGTGATCTCTAAACTCTTGACTAGCACTGTGTAGTTAGTATTGTCTTCTGTTCTTATTTATTATTAAATATTTTTAAACCTTTCAACTGCAGCTGTTTTATGTAGAGATAATTTAAGCTCTAGAGAACACTGCATGTATTAGTGACACTGACCAAGCCACTCCAAATTAGCCTTGCTGTTCATCACACATTAATTTAGATAATATTGCACAGTAATAATTGGACACCCTTTGATAAGGGCCTTATTAGTAACGGATATTGGTGGCTGGTGGCAAGTGGTACTACCGTATAATCTGGGCAGAAGGGGCATAGCTGGAGAACCTGTGCTGGCCTTCCTCAAGAGTGTCTGTGTTTGTATATAACTCATATCTCAAAGTGTGTCTGTATGTGTGTGTGTGTGTGTGCGTGTGTGCTACTTGGGCAGGGATACAAAGCACTGATTGGACAGAGGGTGCTGGAGGTTTTAGCTTAACCACTAGGCTGAGACATGTACCCTATAGCTGTGCCAGTGGGGAGTCTTATTAGGAATCTGGAGAGAAAGGGAGAAACCAGCCCCAGACTGACTGTGATCTCTGTGTGCTCTTAAGGGAAATCGTACTTTACTGTGTGTGTATTTGTTATCCTTCCAAATGTGGACACCCCTCACTGGTGGTAGTGGTGAGGATTGAGGCTCCTTCATTGCTGGGCCAATGCACAGGCATCACAGGTGATCCCATGTGATATAAGATTCATCATTCTCTAGATTGCTTTGTGGCTTATGTTGCCAATGCTTCTCAAAATTAATTTAATGAATTAAATTAACAGAGATGGCCTCTCTGTTGAGGAAGAAAGTAGTAGTCCACAAAAATCACAAACATTGATAGGTCAGAACCATAAAGATGATAGAGTAGAGTATTGAGGATAAGAAAGAAATTATGTATTGTTAGTATTATAATTGGTCAATTTTGATCACTCCCATTTCCACATAATGATGCTGTTGCAAAAACTGATATTGTGTTTCTCAGCATACTTTCATGAATAGGCCCCATTAAAAGAAATCAAAACCAACCCTGCCCCATGGCTAAACAAATCAACCAAAGATCTCATGCACACTGTGTCCAAGGGCTTGGAAAACCTGGTGCCAACACAAAACATAGCAAAACCTCTAAGCCTACGAAGACCCCTATAACCTTATCAAAACCAAAATTAGAGCCAATAAAAACATTACTATGCCACACACCATGACATCCATCAAAACAATCCAAAGCTTTTGTAGTCATCCATTAAGCATGTTATCCCTAGAGAAGAAAGAATAGCTCAAATATAAATCGCACTCCATCACAGACTGCATCAAAATTCAACTCATGCATCATTGCACTATAACCCCTGTAATAAAAAATAATCTACAAACTCAAATAACTGATAACAATTATCCACTCTATCACTGTCATACTGCAAGCCACATAAACTTACTCTATAAAAAAAACTGCAAGAATTAAAACCACTACTCCTGCTCCAGACCACCTCCCCACCACACATACTATACCCTACCTTGCATCCATATTAATTCATTTTATTCATTTAAATTTGTTTACTTGGGTAGAACACTGATCAAGCCATGATCAGTCACAGGCTCAGTCAAATTAATAAAATCAGAGAGTCTTATGGCCTACTCATTTGGAAAAAGATCACACATCCTCCCACTACAGAAGGGTGGAAACTCAGACTTCTCAAACCTTTTGCCAATTATAAAATATTGTCTTTGTCCAAAATTTGTGAAAAAATGTATCCACAGAAAACTTCTCCAATCCTTCCTTGACTATCTGTTCTACAAAGCATGGATCTCAACCAGGACACAGAACTATCACAGCCTCTCAACTTTGTCAACACCACTAACCAAGCAGCCTAATTTCTCGCTTACTTCTCAACTTAACAAAAGCCTTTGATACGGTCTCTCATTCTAAACTATTACAACAGTTGTCTTCTCTGTGTCTTACCCCAATCCCTACAATCAGTCAACAACTACCTATCGAATCAACAGTCTCACATATAACCCATTCAGCTTTCCTACTAGTCTCTATTAGGGTCTCCAAGGATCTGTTTAGGGTCCTCTGTTTTTAAATAATTTTCATTAACAACCTCCATACTGCATCCGAGCATGCCCCCTTAATTAAATACATCAATGCTTAACCCTCATACTCTGTCAAAACTTTCCCATCTTCAAAATATATCCCAGCAGTCTTTTACCTCCATTGAATTCTTGGCTTAACCATGAGCTTCAACTAAATCCAAAGAAAACAAACCTACTCCTATTCCTTCCCAAAACCCAAACCTGAATAGTGCTGCCTTCACTGTTACCTCCCTAAACAACACAAAAACAGAAATTCTTGCAAAAATTGTAAGAGGTCATTATACATGTCAACTTGAAATTCAATGTACATATACATCAGACCATGAAAAAGATCCACCAGAAACTTGGGACACTTTATAGAATCAAACACTCCCTCAGAGGCACTTCAAAAAATAACATGGCATCTACCACCCTGTTACTATCTCTGCAATATAATGCTCTGATCTTGACAAATCTATATGCCACACTTAAATGTAAACTAGAACAATGTAAAGATAAAGTGGCAATATTTAATACAAGTCTGCCTTACATATAGGGCACACCACTGTATCATCCTAAAAATAACTAAACTGGCTTCAGTTTCTTCATTACCTCACCTGGTCTCAGTTAAATGTGTCCCACAAAATTCCCACCCCTAACAGGAATAATTCAGCATTATGCACAATCAAGACAATTATGTTCTCAAGACACAGTCTTTCCTAACATCGAAAAGTCCAATAACAACAGCAGATGCTCTATGCAAGTTTTACACACACACACATTATATATAGTTTTTGGATACAAAATTAAAGGGTTTAGAACATCTGTGTGTGGATTCATGGGACATTTTGAGTAAATGTAACAAGTTAAGATTTGATAAAGCTTTTTTTTTTTTACTGTTGGTGTTAAGGATGTATTTTTGGTGATCCCACATGATGTGGGTTTGAATCAGTTCTATGATTATTTGCTCAGGAAGGGCTTACAACAGGACAAAATTAATTTATATGTAGGAACTTGTATTGACCAATAATTTTCTTTGAGGAGCAATTATTTCTACAAGAAAAGGGCATTGCAATGGGTGTGTCCTACTGCAGCCCATTATATGCTATTATTATTATGTGTGAATAGGAACATAGATTTTTGTTTCAACATGTAAGTTTTCAGTATTGTGAATTATATCCAAGATACCTGGGTGATATTTTTATCATCTGGAAAGGTGGTAAAAGCAAAGTAGATAGCTTTGAGTACCTAAATAGTACCACTGAGTTTTTGAAATTCTTATGTGTTTAATGACCATTGTATAAGCTATTTAGATGTTAACCTGGTTAAAGATTTGGAGAATCTTAGGTATGTTTCTATGATTTATAGGAACATTATGTATTCTATTTCATTTTTAGATTTCAATAGTTCCCATCCTAGGCCCCAAAAAAAGCTGGCTGTAAAGTGGCAACTTGTTAGGGCCTCATGGAGGGTGCCCTTTACAATGATTTTTTGACTGAGTGTGCCCTTCTGGAGAGTATGTTTATTAAAAGGGAATACCCTGTTGACTTTGTGAAAGAAATTAAATTGGAAGTGATAAATAAAAGTAGGATGGGTTTTTATGCCCCTATTTTAACCAAGTCTGATTTGTATGAGTCTCAAGGGTCCTTAGGGGGTTATACCACTACTAATGATAATGTGGTTATAAATTATGATGTAGTGAACAGTTTTAGGCTTTCTTTTGTTACTAGATTTACCATCAACTGTGACCAGGTTAGGATTGGTTGAAGATAGGTCAGTTAGGCACACATTTAGTTGTAAACAAAAGAGGTTATAATTTGAAACATTTAGTGGAGAGCTCCATCAACCCCAAGGACCATA
Source organism: Protopterus annectens (assembly GCF_019279795.1). Taxonomy (NCBI): domain Eukaryota; kingdom Metazoa; phylum Chordata; order Ceratodontiformes; family Protopteridae; genus Protopterus; species Protopterus annectens. Next base: position 1,266,352,590 of record NC_056746.1, read on the forward strand.
GTAAACCTTGCCCTACGAGTAAATGTGGGTGCTTTAATTCTTTGTACATTAGTACTGAAGAATTATTTGATATCAATGGGTATCAAAAATTAAAGGTAGATTTAATTGCAATAGTGCTGGGGTAGTTTATGGGACATTGTGCCAGTGTTGTTCTGCATTTTATATAGGTAAAATAGAACAAACTAAAAAATTGTATTTATGAACATACCTATGAAATTATGGGGAAACATACATTGGACTATTCTGGGTATCACTGAGTTTATTGTCAGTGAACAAGTAAAAGGAAAAGTCCTAGGGGTGGTCCTCGGCAGTTGTGTCTAGAGAGAGGGAAATTAAACTGGATTTTGCATTTTAAAGCAGTTGGATGGCCTGGGCTCAATGAGATGGCATCCATTGGCTGTATTTTGAAATTATGAGCACAATGTAAATAATGCAGGGTCGGGGTGTTTTTATATGCATATTTGCTTTTTATATACATTTGTTTTTTTTAGGATGCTGATATTTTGGTGTATTGTATATATTTTTAAGTGAAATGCTGGGGCTAGTTATGGTCATGCGAGTTTTTACAAGAGTATTTAAGGGTGATTCTTGATTCTATGGTTATCTGAGGAAGTCTTACGATTGAGATGAAAGCGCTTAAATAAATTGGGTTACGAGTCTTTCCTTCAGTGTTGCACTTTTTTGTTTTTAAAATTGTTTGTGGTTTTTATCTTCTTAAGTAGAGATATACCACAGATTGTGATGTAGTTAAAGTTGGGATAACATATTTGATTTCATAAAATGTTTTAAGTGTAGACCTCCAAACAGTGAGTGAATAGGACTAATTGGAAAGGAAGGTTAGCATGTATCATATGGTACATTCAGATGTTTAACTTCTTTGCAGGTTGTGTCTTATGTGGCTATCCTAGTATAATACATGAGTGTGGAGGGACACTTAGGGTGAAGGACTGTTGCTTAGGGTGGAGGAATACTTTGGGTGTAGGACAGTTGCTTAGGGTGGAGAACTGTTGCATAGCATGAAAGGACACATGGTGGAGGACTGTTGTGAAAGCACTTATAAGTAGCAGCTTTCTGGAGGTTGCTTGTTAATTCATTGCTAAAGTTCTTTTAAGGTGTATTCCCTTTTATTGGGAGAGGAAGAGATTCCCACAGATTGAAGGCAAGGATATAGAATTTGTGGTCAGTGGCAGAGAGGAAAGTATGTGGGTTTTTATGGTAAAGAAATTTGAGGATACAAGAGTGGAGATTAGAACTGGATTATCTTATTAAAAGATAATGCCCTATCTTATTAAAAGATAATGCCCTATTAGGAGATTGTTGAGTTGCACCAGTAATTTGGAACAATTGCTTGACAATGGCTCACACAAAAGTTATAGTTCCAATTGCCAATGGCTGTGTCAGCACTGAACATAGTGATGAGGGGTCTATATCACTACATCGACAGCTAAAAACACCGGACACCCTTACCTAGACTCTGTTTAACCGAAAGCAGGAAATGTCGCATAGCCAGAACAGTGATTTTTTTTTCCCTGGGGGGTGGACAAAGCAGGCAAAATAAAGGGGGGCTTTGCTTCCCACACCCCTGATATCAGGGTCTTAAGCCCCCCATACCCCCTACTTAAATATACCTACTCTGAGATTGCACTACAGTGGAGAAAACTGTAAACCCACGACAATGGCTCAGCGATATTTTCCCTAGGAAAAATAACTGTTTTGGCTGTTTGACATTTCCTGCTTTCAGTTAAGCAGTGTTGAGGTAAGGGTGTTCGGTGTTTTTAGCTGTTGGTCTTCTGATATAGACCCAGTGATGAGAGCAGCATACAATTCTGTTGAAAGTTTAGGCTGAGCTGCTGAATATAGCATTACTATGTGCTGTCACCCCTGAATCAGGCTCACTGCTTCCACTGACATTTATAATTCAAATTTTCTGGTCCTGTTCTCTTTGGCCTTGAAGTAAAGTGCACCTTTCGAACATGGACAAAGAGCAAAAACCTCTCTGCTCTTTGGAAAATGTCAACATCCACACCACCCCTTCTCTAAGATGTAAAGGAGCCAACATCTGTTGAATTTTGATATGGACAACAGCTGAAAAAAAAAAACTCTATCCTCCTTTAAACCTGATCGATATCCACATATTTACTCCAGGATTGACTGGTATGGCCCTCCTGGAGAAATGAGGTGCAGCCCAAAGGAGGGTCCTAATAATCTGTGAATAGTCATAAGAATTAGTGGCATTGAATATCTGTGGATCTATGAAATATTTGGGTGGTTGGAATAAGGTGTCAGGAGCATCTAATGTACAAGCGGACCCTGGGATACCTTGGGTACATAGAGTTGGGGGATTCCTTAAGAGCTGTATTTAAGCAATGGGTTTGGATGACATAGAAGCCCGACTGGTAATCATGCCTCCCCATACCTAATATTCCAACAACTAGCACTGTCTTGGAAGAACTAATAAAATCTATGTCTATTAGAGTATTTTGGCAGGGTTTGAGAAGTAGAACCACATCCAATTGTGATATCAGACCATGCTCTGCTGGACCTCTAGCCAACTAAACCACCACTAGAGATAACAAGTATTATAAGCATATTGTTTAAAGCAAGTATCCTCTATTAATGGGTATAAAAAATTTGACAGGCAGCTTGTCAAACTGGAAGAATTAAAAAAGATGTTAAAGAAAATGTAAAAATTTACAATACGCATCTATTGGATAAAAGGAAACCCACATTGGTGAAAAACATTTTATATAATCATTTTGTTTTTATAATTGCTTGCTAACTTCTGTGTAATCTATGTAAGTTTGTCTATGTAGAGCTTTTCTCCCCGGGCCTCTGCTGAAAATGGACATGTATCCAGTCGGACTATACCGGTAAACAAATGTAAAATAAATAAATAAGGAGATTACAGGACTCTGGGGTTTTAATAAAACAGCACAGAATAGAGAAAGGACAGATTAATTACACATGGAATTTCAGGGGACAACTGCAAGGAATAGGAATTTTTGAAAGAAGGGATCATTGACTTATTTTTTTACAAGTTACCTAGATTATCAGAAGTGACTTGCTGCAAAGCTGAGCCAGCTATGAGAGAAAGATTAGTAGATGAACTGTCAGTTAGTGCACAGAACTAAGGCTTTGAGCTGTTAATGTGTTGTAACCTGTCGCTCAAGGTTTGATGAGCTGTTAACTTGTTGTACCCTGTGGTTCAGGGTTTGATTCCTTCACTGTCTATTTGCCTACTGTGCGACACCCAGTTAATCACTTGGCCAGACAACGATTCAACACAATTGGAAAACTAGGCTAGTCACTCCAATAGTCTCCTGGACCACAGACCTAGTAATTTTCTAGGCAAATGAAATAGGAAATGGGTGAAATAAACCATCTATTGCAGAGAATGGTGCTAGAATTCCTAAATCATGGACAGGTGCAGTGATCATGGAGATTCTAAAAATGGAGAAGGATCTCCCTTTATCATCCTCCTGCAGACCCATATCACTACTAAATCATGATTATAAAGTACTCGTGCCAATTTTGCCCAAGAACAGGGAAAGATATGTGCCTGATCTTGTGTGTTGTACAGGTTGGATTTGTGTAGGATGGCAGATATTTCATAATATCCTCAAAGCTTCATTAGTGCTAAAAGGTACAATTGAGACCGATATGCAAGTGGTCCTGGTTAGCCTGGGTGCCGGATAGACTTTAATTGGGTTGGGTGGATAATGATCAAAATTGGGATGCCCAATAACTTGGATAATTTCATATTCAGATTTACATTGGTTCACAGGCAAGAGTCAAAACAGATCTCAATCTCTCTCAGCCTTTTGAACACTCATAAATAATTGTTCCTTGTCACTTATTGTATTAGCCCTATACAGAGTGCAACTTGCAAAAGAAATTCATCAATCTTTAAAGTTTATAGCTCTGATGGTCAAAGAGTGTTCATATCTTTTCATGTAGATGACCTCCTGTATGCCTGGCAGATACAGGAACAGAGCCTGGTGCGATTCTTTATTAAGCTATTTAAATTTGGAGAGGTATCAGTACATAAAATAAACACCAGATGACAGCATTACCTATACATTTTGCTTCTTTCCCCGAACTGAGAAGACATGTTTCCATTTCTTTCATGAGTAGAATATATGAAATACCTTGGGGAGGGGGGTAGGTCTTCTTTTTCTGCCTTAGTGGAAAATATGAGGGAGTTTTGATAGAATTATATAAAGTAAACTGGTTTCTCTCATAAATAATAACATGTATTCGATAAAAAAATACATATATTATATATATATATATATATATATATATATATATATATATATATATATATATACACACACACACACACACACACACACACACACACATATATATATTTGTTAGAAATGTTTTTCCTTCACAGTAACAGAGGTTTGGTAATAAGTGTGAAATTTTTAGAAATAGCATGCAACATAGCACCTGCAAGTGCAGAAAAGAAATAAAGAAATGTGCATTGGCTTAATAGAATGGCTTGTTTGAAAAAGTATTAATGTTTTGTTTTTGTAATAAATGGTATTAACAGAGGCTTGTTTAAATATCCTAAACAGTTAAATGTGCACAGATATTCAAGTGAAAAAGGAAATAACTAACACAGCAGAAAAAGTTATTGACCATCTCAATGAAAGAACATTTATAGGAAAAGAATGTTTCCATCAAGGACAAACATTTAAAACTATAAAAGTGGTTGTAAAAGACTTTTTGGTGGACATTTTCTGTAATTTGAGACAGCTGAGGTGCAGTATATCTGACAATGATCTGTGCTATAAAGAACATATAAATCTCACAGTAGTGCTTGGTTGGCTTGTTTTGATAAATCTCTCATTATACAAATATGCAGTTATACAGTTTGCCTCTATCTGCTGGTAAATTCAATTTAACAAGTTTCTTAAGAGGATAAGAGAAGATGTTAGGCAATGGACAATGATCAGTCTAGTTTTAGACCACTGAATACAAGCCTTATATTTTTTTTTATTATTTTCCTTTTATACATATTTTAGTCTTTTCTGGAGGAGTCACTTATTCATTTCTAGAGACAGATTGTTAATATTAGAAGATAACTTCTCAGAGGTAATTCAAGGGTTTCTTAGAATAAGATGTTAGTAAAGGGGGTAAGATTATTAAGTGTCCCAGACCCTTGGCTTTATTGATAAATAGTACATGTAAAAATCTTGTACTTCATGCAAGCAAGGGGTTATAAGCCATTCTGGAAGAGTTGTGTATATGCTGTACCTCTTAAGGAAAGGGATCACATCACTCATTTATACAACTCCTGACCAATTTGAGGAAAAGTATGAGACATGAAAAGATCTTGACACAGAATAGCACAGTTTTCCTGATGGGATATTTAAGTATGGGTAGAGGCAGATGCTAGTCTGCCAAACTGGAAAATAAATTATATATTGGGACTAAATTAAAACATGTACATGATGCACAAAGTGGGATCAGGTTAGGGACAGCTTCAATTTAAGACAAGCTTAGAGAATGGAATATAGTAGGATCTTGGCCCAATTACAAAGGAGAATAGCGTGATGGATTACCCAATCAAAATGCAACCAAAAATAACAAGGGAAAGGCAGTTATTGATCAAGTAGTTATAAGTCAGGCTTATCAGGCAACTAGAGTGGAATATTTCTGACCCATCAGGGAGTAAAACTTGCCATTTACCTAAATATGTGATCAAGGCAAGAAGACTCAATTTGTGCCTGAAAGTGCCTGCATCAGTACCTTTACAATCTAGTGAAACAAACACATTCTCAGAGATTAAGAACACCTGTTAGAGATGTTATGAACACAGGAGAGATACCCAATATGTTCTGGAATTACCTGACACTAGCAGAATTTAAGGAACAGCTAAAGTCGGTATTGAAATGATATTTTTCCTTAACAAATACAGTTAACTGCAGCATTGTCTCCATTAGGCAAGATGATCAAATTACACTGACACAACCACACTAACCTGAGATTTCCATTTACGATGGTGGCCAAGGAGGTTATTACTAGAAGATGGAAAATGTAAGGCATTTCCCCAGATGAAGGAAGTTAATATAATGGAGGAAATATTCAAGCAAACAACCCTTTTGACCACCATATACCTTTACTTAATTGCACAAGTTGTGTGCATACAACTGTGGAGTAAAGGCAAACACTTTTAGAATGAAGCACTCATCCACATTCCCTCTGTGTTTTTGCAGTACTGTGCTACAACAAAAACTAAATTCACCCTGGTTATAAAAGTTGCATAAACTCTTATCAAAAGGTAGTGAAACTCAAAACAAAATAATTCCAAACAGAATAAAACACTGATATACACTTCAGTCGAACATAATGCTCAATACAAAACATGATTGGAAACACTCCCATTCATTTACAGACCTTAATATTACTGTTTCAATGCTACAAGTTTCTACCTACTGATGTGTCTCAGTTATGCAATATGCTCCACTCAAAACAATTTAAGCGATGATGACTTTTGTTGCAGAAAGACTTACTCATACTAAGATACAAGCTGCAAAAAAAAAGTTGCTTCTTAGGTTTTTTTTTTTTTTTTAACTCCTGTCCCTTTTGCTCATGTCTGGATGTTACCCGTGCTCCTCATCCTACTCTATCTTCCCTTCCTCTTTTTCCACAATCTAGCCTTCATCTCAGTCATTTAAGTCCCCCTCTCTACTACTGTCACTGAGGCCTTATTCCCATTCTGTGTCCCGTGTTACTCACATGTACTCATCTCTCCTAGCTGGTAATGTGTGTGTGTGTGTGTGTGTGTGTGTGTGTGTGTGTGTGTGTGTGTGTGTGTGACTAGCTGGTAATGCACATGTGTACGCATGAGTAGCTGGTAATGCACCTGTGTACATGTGATAATTCATCTGTGTATATGTGATGGTGGGCACTGATGCTGCCAGCCCAGCTAGCTGGAATTTTGTAAATAATTCTATGTCATTTGTGACTATTGCTATGATTTATACAGAACTGTATGTTATGTACTAAGCTTTAAGAATGTAACCACAATGTACCCTACTGGAATAGAAGAGAAATGTATATAAACTATATAGCTGTGCAAATGTTTCAATAGTAGAAGCTGGAACATACAGAGTTAACTTGCAAAACATCAAGAAAATAAGTTCTATGTTTTATAACTGTGTTCTTTCAGTTTCAATGTAGCAAGCAGACAATGTCTAGAGCTCCAGGTTTTCCTATTGTCTGGAAACAGAAATTACAAGGTTTCAAATGTAAAAATATTTGTTTTACGACTTCCAGTTCTAGGCAAATATCTGAGATTAGAGATATGTATTTTTCACAGAGAAATGTTAAATTTTGTTCTGTTAGCCTGGGAACTGAAGGTAGGTTACAAAGCGTGCTGTCATCCAAGCTAACTCAGCAGTAATATGGGGTATTAATTTAAGAACTCTCTCAAAGAGGGAGACTGGGCATTTTAGATCTTGTCTTGGACCTAGAAACATCCATTCAGCATTTTTGCCTGTGTGTTGCTCTGTAAGTAAAATTTAGGCATAGTATTTCTTTTACAGCTAGACAGGAATATAGTAAAGATTAGTTTAGATGTTTTCTGTATTGAATTGAGACTGTCCTGCAATGTTTTAAAATATTTCCTGTGATTCTGAACTCTCTAGTTACTCTGCTGAGTATTGTCTTGTTATTTTATTATTAAATATCTTGAAACCTCTTAATTGTGGCTGGTTTGTTTAGAGATATTTAAGCTCTTAGAATACTTGCATATGCACTTGGTGACACTGTACAGGCCACCCCTAAATAGCCTCACTCTTGGTCAGACTACCATTTGGATTAATAGTAACGTTACACAGTAAGATTGGGCACCCTTTGGTAAGGGCCTTAAGAGTTATAAGTAGTGGCTGGTGGCAGCTGATACTGCCTTATAGTCTGAGCAGAAGGAGCATAGGTTGGTACTAGGCTATTGGCCCTAGGACCTATACAAGCCTAGCCATAACAATTCCCTGGCTATTTCTTCCCACACTATTTACTTCCTGGACCCCTGTCTAGCAGGGCAACTGACATTATCAGTTGCCCTGCTAGTAATTAGTAAACCTGGGCCAGCCTGTCCCAGGTGTGTTTTGTGTATAAATCAAATCTCGTGTGTGTGTGTGTGTCAGCTATTTCAGCAGGGACACAAAGCACTGGCTGGAAAGAGAGGGTGCTGGAGGTTTTGGTTTGACCACTCAGCTGAAATCTCAATGCTATAGCTGTGCCAGAGGGGACTCTTATTGGGGATCTGGAGAAAGAGGGAAAAACAAGCCCCAGACCAACTGTGATCTGTGTGTGCTCTTAAGGGAAATTGTACTTGAATGTACTTGTCATCCTCCCATTGTGTAAATCCCTCAATGTTGCCAGTGGTGAGGATTGAGGCTCCTTGATTGCTGGGCCAGTGCAGGGGTATCACATATTGTTTGGCAGTGGTGGGATATCCACATCACATACTAATTGGTTGGCGGTGGTGAGATAACCACATCACATATTAATTGGCTTGTAGTGGTGTCAATATTGAATTCCTGTAGCCCGTGTACAGTGGTCATTGAAGGTGTTTGTGCTCTATCAGCCATGCAGTAAACATTCAGAGTTCATATCACAATTGTTCGTTTTATTTTATTTTATTTTTTTGTTAGCTTGGTTAGTCAGGAGGAGCAGGCAAGCATGTCAGCAGGGGAGTATAGCAAGCTGACAAGGAGCCAGTTGGCTGAGATGTGCCAGGCTGAAGGACTGGTGCATGCCAACCTGACTAAAGCAGACATGATTACAGCTTTAGTCACAGCTGCATCACAGAATAGCAACCAGGAGGACTATCAGACTGGCCGTGGAGATGTACAACTCTCAGAAAATGGACAGCTCAACCTTTTCACAGAGGACTTAAAAATCCATCTGGAGTTAAAGAGACTTGAGTTGGAGGCCAAGCAAGCAGCAGAGAGACCGAGACACCTGGAGGCTGAGGAAAATGAGAAACAGTAATGTCCGCAGGTTGAGGAGAATATGACGCAGAGGCAACATGAAAAGGAGATGCTGACTCTTCAGAGTCATGGAGGTAATGACAAAGGGAGTAATCGAACTCCAGAAGCAACAAAGGTAAGTAAATTTGTTCCACAATTTACAGAGGGGGATAATTTTGTTCCATTCATACGCTTGAGCTGGTATGTAAACAGTGTAAGGTTAACCAAGGGCTGTGAGTATGGTTCCTGACCCCCTTACTCCATGGTAAAGCTGTAACTGCAATTTCTAAACTGTCAGATACCGATTTTAAATTATAATAGTCAAAATGCGTTTGTTAGAATGCTTTAACACCTGAAGCTTATAAGAAAATTTTTGTGAGCATGGACGCAAGACAGATAAAAGTGTACGTCAATAGGTTGATGAACTAAGCACTTATTTTCATAGGTGGGCGAGTGGATGTCAGGACACCACTTTTGAAGGGCTGGCAGACCTTTTAGTGAGGGAACAAGCCCCTAGCACTTTGCCTGAGGACATGAGAATCTGGGCAGCTGACAGACAATGCACTACTGCAGATGAGTTGGAGAAGAAGGGAGACCTATACCTAGCAAGCGGGGCATCATTGCACACGAAAGGGACACACAGTGCTGTTCATGGGTCTAAGAGAATCCATGGTGGGAAGCCCAGACTGCCCCAACACAGCCTGCCAGTAGCACGTGAAGCCACTAGTACACGCACATCCAGGACCAAGGGTTAAATGTTTTAAATGTAACCAGTGGGGCCATGTAGCATATAGATGTCCATGGAGGCAAGGTGAGGAACAAAAGGTGAGAGCGCCAGTAAGTGGGAATGACAAAATGCCAACAGTAAGTGGTCTCAAGACAACAAGGGTACCAAACTACCACAAGAGGCTATATCCTATCTTAGTGAATGGGAAAGAGGCCATAGCTCAGAGAGAGAAAGCCTGCAATGGTTACAGAGGAGCACTACTTGATCAGGCGGTCTACTCTAGTCAGAGCTTTAGGAGGGACCCCATTCAAATACCTTTGGCTAGGGTTCACCTTGACTGGAAGGGTGGAAAAGGAAGCAAGCAAGTAGGTGCATTTGAGAATACCCCTGCAGATGTCCTGATAGGGAATGATTTTTGATAATGCAGTACCATGTGTGCTTGCAGTCAGGCTTGAAGACAAGCATGTGGGTCTGGTAGCCTGAGGGAGACTCAGACTGCACACTTACAGTCAGAACTGGTAAGGTGGTTACTTCAGGGAGAGACCTCCCCTGTAGCAGTGAAACTGAACGTGAGGCACAACTGCTTGTGGGTACTGATTTTCCCTGGGACAGAGTGATTGTAAGGCAGAGGTGAGTAGCACCCAGGCTGACAGTGAGGCACTGCTATCAGAGGATACCAGACTTCCTGTGGAAGGAGATCTGGGAAGGGTTACAAAGTGAGAGCAGAGAAAGGCTCAGCTCTCCAATCCTATATTACAAGGCCTGAGGGAGGTAGTTGGTGAGGCACTTGATTCTCAAGGGAAGGGGGAATCTGTATACTGGGACAAAAAGGGTTACTGTACAGACAGTGGACTCCTGAGAGAGGGCTAGAGGGTGAGAGAATACAGCAGTTGGTAGTGCCCAGATCCTATCATCTGGCACTTTAGCCATAGCCCATGATATTCTCTTTGCAGGTCATATGGGCATAAAACGTACAAATAGATGTATTATGCAGAACTATTGGCCTGGGATTTCCAGAGATATAACGGGGTATGGCAGGACCTGTGAGCAGTGTCAAAAGGTAGGCAAGGCAGGAGACAAGGTGAAAGCTCCTTTGATGCCTTTACCTGTAATTGAGGAGCCATTTCAGAGGGAAGTTATGGATATTGTGGGGCCTCTTCTACCCGAAGTTCCACAGGGAAAAAGTATATCCTAGTGGTAGTAGATTATGCTACAAGATACCCTGACGCAGTGTCTCTTGTCCTCTACTGAGACAGAAAATGTGGCAGATGCCTTGTTAGAGATTTTCAGCAAGGCAGGTTTCCCAAAAGAAATACTGACAGACAGAGGTGCCAATTTCATGTCAGACCTGTTGGCTTGTCTGTGGAAGTACTGTGGGGTGAAGCACCTGAAGACCACCCCTACCATCCCCAGACTACTGGTCTTGTTGAGAGGTTAAACTCAAGATGCTACGTGCATTTGCAGACCAGTTTAAGAGGGACTGGTACAAATTTGCCCCATCTGTTTGCTTAGAGAGGTTCCCCAGGAATCCATAGGTTTTTCACCCTTTGAGTTGTTGTATGGGCATAGGGTGAGGAGACCTCTAGATTTGATTCAAGATGAGTGGGAGGGTGTGTGTGAATCACACAAGGAGTCTGTTATGGCATATGTCCTAAGCATCAGGACAAGGCTCAGGGAACTCATGGGCTTGGCCCAGGAGAACCTGGCAGAAGCCCAACAGCAGAAAAAGGTCTGGTATGACAGGAATGCTTGAGCTAAGGAGTATGCTGTAGGGCAGCAGGTAATGGTTCTCATTCCTGTCAGATGCAACAAACTGCAGGCAGCTTGGGAGGGACCCTACAAGGTGGTAAGGAAGGTCAGTGATGTTAAACTACATGTTAGAACTGCTAGGCAGGAGCACACATTGTACCATGTTAACATGATGATACTTTACCATGATAGGGAGGCCTTTGTGCAGAGTATTTGCAGTGGATGGCAGGCCCTTGTGCAGAGTATTTGCAGTGGATGGCAGGATGAGTCTGATGGGGATCTGGTGACTGATCTGTTCAGTGAGGCTCAGACTTGACATCTCAGTGGAAGGGGTAGCAATGTCCCAAGCATGTCCCAGCAGCTATCCCCTACACAGGTTCAAGAAAGCCAAGCAGCATTAAAGGAATTTGGGGACATGTTCACTGGGAAACCAGGGTGCATCCACCTGGTGCAGCACCATGTGGATACAGGACCCCAAAAGCCTATTAAACAGGCCCCTTGTAAGGTGCCTGAGAGAGTCAGACTGAGGGAGGAGATACAGAAAATGTTGGAACTAAGGGTAAGTCATGAGTCCAGCAGTCCCTGGGCCTCCTCAGTGGTGCTGGTACCAAAGAAGGATGGCAGCACCAGATTCTGTGTGGACTACAGGAAATTAAATAGTCACACAGAGTCAGATGCTTTCCCCATGCCTAGGACACATGAGACCATAGAGCAGGTGGGTGGGGCCACGTATCTTACCACCATTGATCTTGCCAAGGGTTATTGGCAGATGCCCTTGACTCCCAGTGCTAGAGAGGTCAGCCTTTATGACTCCTTTTGGCTTGTGAGTTCATAAAGATGCCATTTGGGATGGAAAATGCCCCAGTGACTTTCCAGAGGCTGGTAGATCATATCCTAGCAGGAACATGAGATTTTCCCCTTGCTTACCTAGATAACATTGCCATCTACAGGCATCCCTTGCAAGAGCACCTTCAGCATGTCAGCGAGGTACTGGGCAGGGTTGACCATTAAGGCCAGCAAATGTCAGGTGGGTATGGCAGAGGTCTGCTACCTGGGACAGAGTGGGGAGGGGTAAGATAAGGCAAGGAGAGGGAATTCTTAGGGACAGCAGGATACTACAGAAAGTTTTCCCCCAGTTATGGTACCATAACTGCTCCCCTCACAGCCCAGACAAGGAAAAACAGGCCAGATAATGTAGTGTGGACCCAAACTTGTGAACAAGCATTTCAGAAGCTTAAAGGAGCTTTGGGTGGACCCCCTGTGTTAGCCAGTCCAGATTACAGCAAAGAATGTGTCGTGCAGGTGGATGCTTCAAACCATGGGGTGGGGGCTGTACTTAGCCAGGTTTCCTCAGAAGAAGAAGAGCATCCAGTGGTATATCTCAGCCATAGGCTCCAACCCAGGGAGGAATGCTATGCAGCTGTAGAAAAGAAATGCCTAGCCATAGTGTGGGCACTGCAGAAACTTGAGCCTTATCTGTATGGAAGGAAATTCACTGCAGTCACAGACCACAATCCCTTAACATGGCTACATTGAGCCAGGCAGCAAAATGCTAAGTTACTAAGGTGGAGCCTAGGTTTGCAAGCATATGACAGTGCAGCTCCGCAGTGGGTTTAGCAATGCCAATGCACAAGACAGGGAATGGGGTAAGATATTCCCAGATAGGCTCAAGGCTCAACTCTCAAGCAATGCTTCTCAAGGGGCACTTGAAAAAAATAGCTTGAGTTTTCAGCAGGGAGGGTTGGGAGAGCCAGCCCAGCTAGCTGGAAATTTGTAAATAATTCTATGTCATTTGAGAATATTGCTATGATTTATACAGAACTGTATGTCATATGTACTGAACTTCAAGAATGTAACCACAGTATACCCTACTGGAACAGAACAGAAATGTATATAAACTATACCTGTGCAAATGTATGTTTTAATAGAAGCTGGAACATACAGAGATGACTTGCAAAATGTCAAGAAAATAAATTGAAATCAAAATGATTTATGATTGTGTTATCTCTCAGTTTCAATGCAGCAAACAGACAATGTCTAAAGTGAGGTTCATATAATCTGGAAACAGAAATAAATTACTAAGTTTCAAATGTAAAAGTGTTTAATTGTTTTAAGATTTCTAGTTCTAGGCAAACATTTGAGAGATATGTATTTTTCACAGAGAAATGTGAATTGTGTTAAGTATGTTTGCCTGGGAACTGAAGGCAGGTGACAGATTGATGTTATCCAGGCTACCCAGCAGTAATATGGGATATTAATTTACGAACTCTTTCAGAGAGGGAGACTGGGCATTTTGTATCTAGTCTTAGACCTAGAAACATCCAGCACTTCTGCCTGCATGTTGCTCTGTAAGACTTGGGCATAGTATTTCTTCTAGGGATAGATAGGAATATAATAAAGATTAGTTAGATGTTTTCTGTTTTGAATTGAGACTGTCCTGCAATGTTTTAAAATATTTTCTGTGATTCTGAACTCTTTTACTGTGCTGATCGAGTATAGTCTTATTTTATTTATTATTATTAAAATATATTTAAACCTTTTAATTGTGGCTGGTTTGTTTAAAGATATTTAAGCTCTTACAGTACTTGCATATGTATTTGGTGACGCTATACAGGCCTCCCCTAAACAGCTTTGCGCTTGGTCAGACTACCATTTGGATAAATAGTAACATTACACAGTAAGATCGGGCACCCTTTGGTAAAGTCCTTAAAAGTAGTTAATACGTACTGGCTGGTGGCAGCTGGTATTACATTACAGTCTAGGCAGAAGGGGACATAGCTAGTAAACCTGTGTCAGCCTTTCCCAGGTGTGTGTTTGTGTATAAATCAAATCTCAAAGTGTGTGTATCAACTACTTAGGCAGGGACATGAAGCACTGGTTGGACAGAGGGTGGTGGAGGTTTTGGCTTTGCCACATCAGCGGAGATCTCGACCCTATAGCTGTGCCAGTGGGGAGTCTTATTAGGGATCTGGAGAAAGGAGGAGAAACCAGCCCCAGACTGACTGAGAGGATGACAAGTACACACACAGTAAAGTACAATTTCCCTTAAGAGCACACAGAGATCACATTGTGAACATCCCTCACTGTTGTCAGTGATGAGGCTTGAGGCTCCTTGATTACTGGGCCAGTGTAGGGGTGTCACAGGCACTTCTTTAGTCTGCATACAGGCTGTGTGTGGATGAACCCCATATTTCTGATGGAATGTCTGGAATGTAATGTAACTAAGCTATTACATGGCTGTGTGTGACAGCAGCAGGTTATGCATTTTTTAATGCTGATGAAAGATATTTGTAGTCTGTATAGACACTAACATTGTTGCATTGTACCTGCTGTATTACTATGCATATTTCATAAGCTGCTCTCCAGATAATGCAGAGAATTATAAACAGGGAGATGATTTAAAAATACTTTATTTTTATAACTTTGCTGACCAGGTTAATCCCACTCAGCCAATGGCCTCTTTTCCAGGAAGACTCAAGGTGGCATTCATACCAAGGGAAATTTGGCCAGGGTCTCAAAAACTTACCCTAATCTTTTGATATGTGCCGTGGGGCCTTTTGCATACATCTGACCTACCACCAGTTCAGGTAGATGGGGCCTCTGTTTAACATTTCATCTGAAGGATGGCACACTCTGGACTACAGACCTCCCCTTATGCTGACACTGTACTGACCAAATCAATCTAGCTACCTGGTATGGGACTAGAATCCACAGCCTTCACCTACCCTAGAAGTGGCTGTCCTAATGACACTGTGGCCATTTATTCTAATCATTTGCATGGGTGTGCCCCATAACTGCTTTCTGTATTGACAACACATAGATGCTGTATCATTATCTGTTAGTTCCATTTGGTAACAGGGGAGATCTGCACAGCATCCAGCCCCCTTCATACAGGGGATGACAGGTGTTTCTGGAGGAATAATCAGATGCCATAGTTGCTGTTAGCTGTCCCTTAGAATTTGGATGAACATTGGACCCCAGTCATAGTGTGTTAACATGGTGTACCCCCTGTAACATGCAAATTACCTGGCTGAAGTGACATTTGCTTTGCAGTAGAAGGAAGAAGCCACTGCTGCACTGCATTACACATGGCCTTTCTGCAAGTTTCATACACTTTTGCGACAGGAATTGGCGACACTAACAGAGTTTTCAGACTGAAGACAGAGGACCAGAACCATTATAACTCTCCTGGAGAATCAATGGGGACAAGAGAAGACGAATTTCAATGATACTGGGCCACAAGTTGTTCAGTGCTCTATATTAAACTAGTAAAAGCAGTATGTGCCATTAGATTTGTAAAGCTCATCTGTACCAGACTTCACAGCAGTTGTCCCCACTATGCACTGTTCGTTTGTGTTGCAATTTTCATAAACACATATTTTACCTTCAGCTCTTCATATTTCCTTTACTATTCTTCCATATTGTTTAGTGTAGCACCTTTGCAACATCAAAAGTGCAGTAAGTCACAAAACCAAGAAGTACAATAATTCCACAGAAAAGACCACCAACCAACGAAATATCCTGAAAACTGTCTTTAATAGATGTGACAACAATAAAAACGAACAGCAATCCAATTCAAAATGAGCGCTTTCGCCTGGTTAATACCAGGCTTTATCAAGATGCGTATTGGAAGAACCCAATACTATATATAATCATTTGCTGGTCACCTGACCTATAATTAATTAGAACAGAATTAATTAATTACGTTCTTAAAGGTATCTCAAAAAAATAACGTAGTACAACCTAATATACACATAACCATAGCATACGAAATTATTAAAATCTGTTGAGATACATATAACTCAGAATATTTTATAAATATGTACTAAAATATTATTATAAGAATATCTTAAAAACATCTTAAAAATCTTAAAAATACCTAAGAAAAACCCAACTCCATATACCATAAAGTGCAAATGCAGAATAAACACAGCTTATAACAGTTGTAAATTGCTAATTATTAATTACATATGCCATAAATGTAATGCATTAGACTGTAATGTTGTGCAAGTATGCAAGTAAAAAAAGACTGTTGCTATAATCTAGCCCTTCTAATTTTTAGTACACTTCTAATATTATCATTGAGCTAAGGGGACCTTGTGACATTTAACTTTAATTGCCACAACAATTCTTCATATTCCTGTGATGTTTCCCAATCGCCCCCTTTGGGTTCTGTATTGCTTGTTCTAAAACCATGAATTTTAACTGCATATTTGGACATTTTAAGGAGTGCTTATAAAAGGCATTGGTTTCTTTCTCTTTTTCAACATCATACAAATGCTCATAAATTCTTTTTCTCAAAGACCTCTCAGTCTTCCCAATGTAAAAACTAAAACATTGGGTACATATTCAGAGGTAAACCACTCCTTTAGTCCCACAGTTGTAATATCCTATTGATTTAACTTTAAAATTCCTTGAAGCAATGTGCAAGCTGTTGTCATTAATTATATATGAGCATTGCTTGCATGCCCCACATTTGTGTGTACCTAATCTAGGGTTAGATTGTATGTGACTCATGTGAAGCTGTCTTTCAAATAATCCCTTAAGATTGACGTTCCTTCTGTTCACAAATTTGGGTTTGTCAGACACTAGCTCATTGAGGTCTTCCTGTAATGTTAAAACTGGCCAGTACCTTGACACTATTTTTTCAACTTGCAACGAATCCTTACTAAAAGTTTGTATAAATAAATTCCGTGCCTCAAATTGGGCCTCTTGTTGTACATGACAGTTCTCCTCTGCACCTATACCCAGTGGAGGAAAATATTTATTTCTTCTGTTAATTGTAACCTCTTCTGCCAAATTATTAACCAGGTGCATGGGGTAACCTCTTTCTAAAAATAAATTTTAAGAAATACATTTGAGTAAATAGTTGTTCTGTACTGCTCATCCTGGATGCCCTAATAAATTGGCCTTTTAATGTGCCTTTTTTCTGATGAAAAGGATGCCCACTATCAAAATGAAGGTAGGAATTAGAAAAGGTACTTTTCCTATGGATTTTAGATTGAAAAGTGCCAGTGTGTTGATTTTTAAACAGAGAGACATCCAAATAATTCAAAACTTCCTCGCTAACATTGTGTGTGAACGTTAAAAAATGTGTGAAAGAATTAATGTAAAGCATGAAATCCATAAATTCATTAGGTTTCCCTTCCATAACAAACATATATCGTCCAAATAACGTTTGTAATGGGCAATAAATTTTGACCAAGGGGTTGAGAATATAAATTTGTTCTCCCAATAATGGAGCACAATGTTGACGAAGCACATGGAGCACCTATGGCGACCCCTCCTGAACATGGAGTTGGGTTTTTCTTAGGTATTTTTAAGATGTTTTTAAGATATTCTTATAATAATATTTTAGTACATATTTATAAAATATTCTGAGTTATATGTATCTCAACAGATTTTAATAATTTCATATGCTATGGTTATGTGTATATTAGGTTGTACTACAAGTTATTTTCTTGAGATACCTTTAAGAATGTAATTAATTAATTCTGTTCTAATTAATTATAGGTCAGGTGACTAGCAAATGATAATATATAATATTGGGTTCTTCCAATACGCATCTTGATAAAGCCTAGTATTAACCAGGCGAAAGCGCTCATTTTGAATTGGATTGCTGTTCGTTTTTATTGTTGTCACATCTATTAAAGACAGTTTTCAGGATATTTCGTTGGTTGGTGGTCTTTTCTGTGGAATTATTGTACCTTTGCAACATCCTTTACATTAGTATAGTAATGTAATAAGCCTGTTACAAAGTTCCCTTCTACCTTTTTATCAGTTTGCTTATTACCCCATACCCCATAAGTCCTTCCCTATGAGAAAGGAACTTTTGAGTTATGCTGCTGCTTCTCCCCGGGAACTATCTTCTGCTCCTTTCACTTGCATCATCTCTGTCATGTGCCTGCTCTACGCAAAGTCTTTTTCTTAACCTGTCATTTATTAATTATTTTCCTTCATGTTGCTTCAAACCTTTCTTTCATTCTAAAGTTTAATGTATCCCTATACATAAACACTACAGCTAAAAGTGTTTCACAGACCAAATCAGATCATGTGCAGTTAAAATATTTACTTTGGGGTATGGTGTGCAGGTGCAATTTTTGCAGCAATAAGAATACCATTTAAAACCCTTGTGGGGTGTCATGTTCTTTGCATTATCTCACCAATGTTCCACTGCCTGCATGATTGAAGTAACAGACAGAGACACTGACACTCCATAGCTAGATAGGATTTTGTAGATAATTCTGTCATGTTAATGTAAGCCACATGCTTGTCCTCTTAAATGTAAGACAATTATGGTAAATTAACTTAAAAAATGTAACCACATTGCACTCTGCTGGTGGAAAACTGATAAGCCAGGCATTGTATAATTGTTTGATCTTAAAACTCTGAGCAGACATGTCTGAATGAAGGAATTCTTCCTATTGTTTTGAGACCAAAGTTAATGGCTAGAATTTACATCTATAATGCCTTTTATTGCTCTGGCTTCCTGACCAGCTGCAAGATCAAAAGGGCTGTTACACTCAGTTTCCATTAGCCTGGGAAACGGAATAACGATCTAATCTGAAATGAGTCAGTGGTACTGTGTTATCAATTTAAGGAGAGAGAGAATCAGAGCATTTTGCATTTGTTTTCAGAACAGACATCATCAGCACTGCCTTGCTCTATATGCAAGTTTATTTTAGAACTGTGTTTGCTCTTATATATAGATAGGAAATAGGAAGTCTAGTCTAGCTGTTTTCTGTATTTATGTCAGAACTTTGACTGTATTATTTTAAGCATTTCTGATCTCTGAACTCTTGACTAGCACTGTGTAATAAGTATTTTTTTGTGTGCTTAACTATTTTTAAACCTTTCAACTGTGGCTGTTTTACTTAGAGATAATTTAAGCTTAGAGTACATTGCATGTATATAGGGATACTGTCCAAGCCACTTCAAATAAGCCTTGCTGTTAGTCACACTTACCATTTGGATAATAATATTGCACAGTAATAATTGGACACCCTTTGAGAAGGGCCTTAATAGCAGATATTAGTGGTTAGTGGCACTACTGTATAGTCTGGGCAGAAGGGGCATAGCTGGAGAACCTGTGCCAGTCTTCCCGAGGAGTGTCTGTATGTTTGTATATAACTCGTATCTCAAAGTGTGTGTGTGTGTGTGCGCTACTTGGGCAGGGACACGAAGCACTGGTTGGACAGAGGATGCTGGAGGTTTTAGCTTGACCACTAGGCTGAGATCTGGACCCTATAGCTGTGCCAGTGAGGAGTCTTATTGGGGATCTAGGGAGAAACCAGTCCCAGACTGACCTCTCTATGCTCTTAAGGGAAATTGTACTTTACTGTGCGGGTATTTATCCTTCCCAATGTGGATGCCCCTCACTGGTGTTAATGGTGAGGATTAAGGCTCCTTGATTGCTGGGCGAATGCACAGGCATCACAATATGACTATGTGATTACAGTCGTTTGTTTTAGAAAGCTACTTAGAAACTGCTAGACAATAATCCTCACTTTTCTCTCTAATTGTGTTAATGCTTAGTGTTCCACTAAAATTGCTCAGGAAAAGGAAGACTCATCCATTTGTGT
Source organism: Protopterus annectens (assembly GCF_019279795.1). Lineage (NCBI taxonomy): Eukaryota > Metazoa > Chordata > Ceratodontiformes > Protopteridae > Protopterus > Protopterus annectens. The sequence goes on from NC_056746.1 coordinate 1,266,372,635, forward strand.
CTTTGTTGCCAGGAAGGTTTTTTTTTTTTTTTTTTTTTTTATAACCATGCTTTATTGAGCAATAAAAATGATCCATTGAAAATGTGTACTTTTTTCCTTGTTAACTGCAATATTCAGTGATATACCAGAAAACCAGAGATTTTACAATGAAAAATAAATTAAAAAAAAAAAAAAAAAAAAAGAGAAAAATCTACACTTTCTGCAACATTTTTAGCAGTTGGGTGGTATGGCTGCAAGTTACCTTAGATCAAACAAGACAAGGAAGCAAAAGCTATGGCAAACAGTAGATCTGTCTTCATGTGGCAGTTGTAAACACCATTAGGAAATGATTTCACTCAGTCCACTGATAGCTGAGAGTGCTAAACACAATACAGAACTCATGACCATTTTCATAAAGAACTACTACTATACAAGTTATTGGTTTATAGTTCCCAATCTTCCGCTTATTAAACAGACAATCATATTCTGTGTTTGTTCCACTTGCCCAATTTGCATTCATGAACATTGTTCCCCTTTTACCCTAACTCCAGAACTTCCTGAGTAGCCATAAACCCAATCAAGTTAATCACAGCTTTTTTGGAAGCTGGGTTCTCCAGTTTTAATTTTCTTCCCTGATGAGATTACATTAGTCAGGTCCCTGCCTAGTCTAATCCAAACTCCACTTTGTGGTAGCGCTCAAAAATGTGCATCTGCCAAGAACTCCCCTTCAGCCAGTCACATGGTACTTTTATAGTTTGTTTAAAAATCTATAATCCCTCAATTCTGGGCAAGACTGAAAGATGTGTGCCAGAAAGAAGTTTCATGCCACTTACCCTGTGTTTCTGTCCCCATTTCCATTTTTGTGAAATTAAATATGTTGCTTATTCCATGCCCATAATGTACATTAGCCACAGCTCATCTTTCGTTTTTTTAAAAGCTCAACCATTGCATTTTGTTTATGGCCACATTTTCTGCTGCTTTTACAACATACAATAATGGGGTAATTGATTTTTTTCAATGTTACCCTGTGAACAAGCAGCTGTTGATTCTCTGTAATTTACTTTAAAATATTTTTGATGTGACAGTCACTAAGTAAATATATATTGTATGATTTTTTTCAATAGGATGTATTGTGAATTATAAAGATGAACATTTTTATAAATGAATGCTGGGTTCTGTAAGGGCTTCTTGATTAAATGCAAATTAAGTATATCCAGCAACATATATTCTGTACCAGTCCTGCTGCATCTTCTGTTACTGCTGTAGCATGTTCCACACAGTTTCTAAACTTAAACATTGTAACAATGCTGGTAGGTAAACACCAGTCTCCTAGTTGATGCTGAGCCCCAGCCCCACCCCAGGCAAACTCACTTACTTTTTTAGTTTCCTGCAACTACATTGTAAACCTGATAATATTGGATAGTGAGTGACTGGTTAAACGGCATGAATATGTTTGTGGACTGTTTAAATATAAACTCATAATTTAGACAGAATCAGTTTTGTAGTATTCAATGGGCCAGGGTGCCAAATGAGTAGGTCATTTATCTAATGAAGCAGACTTATTTTACGACCTCAGTACTACACTCCAACATGTGATACAACAACATTGCTTTGGTGCTTTTTGACAAAGTCACTCACCATTGCCTTCTACTTTAATAAAGAATATATCAAAGGCTTGAAAAAAAAACTGCATTGTACATCCATAAAGATAAATGTTCATACACTAAATGATGAATCTATTCAAGCATATCATGCAATCTTGGTTTGCTGTTTTTTGGCTTTGAGAACCTTCAATTCTCCTGATGGTTTCTGATACTTTGCCCCTTATTAGCTTCATCTAGTATGTTGCTGCCCTATTGATATTCCATTACTGTTTCGACTCATAAGCTTCTACCATTCCTTGCATAACAAAATGCCTCTGATGTCCTCTCCCACACAGGCTACAAGTTGACATCTGAAAAACAGAAATCCTTTGATGGAGAAATGCAGATGCTGAGAACTCTCTCTATATATAGATATGCCTCCTGACTTGAGATGCATAGCACATTCTGTTGCAAGACTTTGATGCCAGTTATCAAAAGCCTGATCTGAATATTTACACAGTACACACTTGGTACTGACAGATTTCACTTTTCCAGAAAAAATAATGTTCTTAAAGAAGGTAGCAATCACGCATGATTTCATGCGTGAAGGGGCTCTGATTCCTGATAATGTTTTCCTTTGTCTTTGCATGCCTTGCATCATGCGTCATAGAATTATGTCTGAAGAGCATGAGAGCTAACAAGGTGATAGCATCCGGACACTGTTCTGTCACACCAGTGCAATGTGATTGCTAAGGCATATACGGTTCTATTGGTTATGTTTTCACATTTAAAAATCAACATTTAATGCTGCAAGAAAAGCAACATACAGTTTCCATTCGCATAACTTTTAATATCTTTAATACATTTTGCGGTTACATTGTGGAAGAAATTAAAGATAGTTGTTTTTTCAGGAAGTTGTTTTTTCAGGAAATTGTTGATTTTAGCTGTAGTAACTGTGTTAAGTCTTAGACCATGTGGAAGATTGTTGTAATCTGCTAACCCAGTTGCTATAGAAATAAAATGACTTTTGTCTTCAGGTTATGACTTACATTGTTTGTGTCACATAACATGAGTAAACATCATAAATGAGTGCTTGTACTGAGTAGTAACCGCAAGAGTCATAACACATAAGCCCAGAAATTTCATCCCCTAAATGTTATAGTCTCCATGCCCACTTGTTACCACCACCTATAAGCTATTTACAATGAGTATAATTTGATCATTTCTTTTCTTTTGTAAGGGTATACATATGTACACATATTAAAGTAAACTCAAATGATCAACTAAAGATGGACCCCGTCCCTAAAAAAAAAAAATCAATTTATATATAAATAAACTTTACTATAATTGTAATACCTTTTTCCTTTCCACTAAAGTGCCCATTGCATATTGTACTTTCTTTGTCTCTAGATATTTCTGTTAAATTCTATGTAAAACAGATACAGTGTCCGTCAATGTTGTTCTTGTTTTATTGGAGCTTTTCTCCCCAGGCCTCTGCTGAAAATGGGCTCATACCCAGACGGACTATCCCAGTCAACAAATATAAAATAAATATATTTCTAGTAGTGCAACAGTGGTAGGAATACTTCCCCCTGCATTCTGTTCTTAACACAAATTATAAACACTAGAATTTGAGCTCTTTGCTTACTTATTCAGCTTTTTTTTTAAATTTGGTTGGTCTAATGACCATTAGAACATCTGCTACATAATTCTGTCATTTGCTTCAGTTTTGGAAGGGAATTGTATTTGCACTTTTTGTTATGGCCATGATTTGTGAGAGAAGGATTTGGCTATTCTTTATTCGGTAGTGGAGCAGTATTCTTAAAACACTTTAGTGTTGTTTAGATGGCAACATATTTTCTTTATGCAGTTAGAAGAATAAGTTGGTGTTATACAGTCACTGTGATTTAATTACAAGACAAGTCTGAGAACCAGTCACCATACGAGTTTCTTTGCCACTTGGGATGCAAGGTCACAAATCTTCTACAGAAATACTGCCCAATATTCACAACATGAAGAGTTGATTTTTATTTGCTCAGTAGACACATCTAATTATAGTAAATAATGCTGACCCAGTAACTTCACAGAAAAGTATCTACAAAACAGCAGTCCTCTGAATTTCATTTAGAACTGGAGACCAGAAAGCTAATTTACCTAGTCCGACTTTACTATCCTCTCACAGCAGAGAGATTCTCACAACAATATGTGCAGGAGAGCCACAAAAATCAGTCTTGTTTAGTTTATATGCAGGGTAATGCTTGCAGGACTACATTCCAGTAGTCCTATAAACATTGCCCTGCATATAAAAGAAACATACGAGATAAGAGACTAGTTGCCATAATGGTTAATGTCTTCACCTTCCATGTACAAAGTTCACGCCTGACTTCCAGCCAATACCCGTTTGGAGTTTGAGTGGTCTCCTTGTGTCTCTGGGGGAATCATCCCACCCCTGAAAAACATGCTGCATGTTTCCATTTCCAACTTGCCAATGAATAGAGCTGTGGGGGAGTTACAGTCTCTATATGGTGCCCTATAGGGAGGAAGAGTTGTACAGACCAACTGCTTTGGGCATCTACTGTAGTGTGCAGTATCCCCAAGATAGGAGAGCATGGATAACAGAATATGTGCTTGACAAGTCTAGCCACTTGACAGTGTGATCACGCTGACAAATGTTTCCAAATGGGCATTTGCTGGTGATAAGGGGGTTGTAGACCTGACCTACACCAAGGACCTATGGAAGGGGTGTACGTGCCCCTAATGGCCCTTGTGCCAACAGCCCAGTGTTAATAGGCTACTGGTGAAAGCTGGACGTATGCTACAGTTAATGTAGGTTTACTGACAGGACACAGGTTAGAAGTGGGTGACATGATGGTACAGTACAGAGTAGTCTGGACATCCTAAGAGAAAACAGTTCAAGGAATTACACAGGGCTCTCTCACCCCAACAAGGGAGGAAATAGGTGGAGTTGAAGAATGGCTCTGCCTCAAAACAGCATATGTGAGGACTACAAATATGTGGTCGAGCCAGGTATGGAAATGAGGTATATAAAGAAAGCTGGTGGTAGTGGAATGCAGAAGTCCAGGAAGTCACCAAAAGAAAGAGGGATTGCAAGATAAACTGGGAGATGGATAGAAAATATGAACCAGGCTAGGAAGGAACATTGGTTGGCTAAGAAAGGAGTTGCAATAGCAAACTGTAGGCACTCTACCAGCTTCAGGAAAATGACTCGATAGGTGATACAAAGAAACTATAGCAGATTGCAAGGAAAGAAAGAAAGAATATAGTCAGACACCCTTCATAAGGGAGGTCAGCAACAACCTGCTCACCAGCCCACAGGTCAAAGGCAGATTGGAGCATTTCCAGCAGCTTCTGAATGAAGAAAATCCCACAGAAACTGTACAGACAGCATGTTATGACAGAAGAGCAGCCCACCCTAGAAAAAGAAAAAAACAGCACTAAGGAAAATGAAGCCAGGGAAAGCCGCAGGCTCAGATGAGGCCACAGCAGATATGATCAAGATGTTTGCTACGACAGGGGGAAAATGGCTCCTGAGGGTATTCATAGCAGTAGAGAGAGGAAGGCATATCCCAGATGGCTGGAGAACATGCATACTAATGCCAATGCACAAGAACAAAGTGGTCATCTACAACAGTGGGCAGTACAGAGGTAACAAACTCCTGTCACATTGCATGGAAGTTCTGGGGAGATTGATAAATGGGTATTCACAGTAGTAGAAAGTAAGATGGGAGATGAGCAGTTCAGATTCCAGTGTTTGCAGTGAGACATATAGTGGAGAAGAAGCTAGAGATGAGGAAAGAGTCTAACTGAACATTCCTAGACTTAGAGAAAGCATATGACAAGATCCCAAGAAAGCTGATTTAAGCAGTAGTGTGGTGGTTTGAAGTCCCAGAAACATTGGTAGAATTAGTGCAAGCTATGTACAAGGACCCAATGACTCAAGTATGAACAGTGTTCAGTCTCACAGAGGGGTTCCCAGTGGGAGTAGGTGTGCACCAGGGCTCAAGTCTGAGCCCACTGCTGTTCATACTGGTGATGGACTAGATTAGCAAACAGGTCGGAGGGAATAGATCAACAAAGTTGCTGTATACAGAATGCGGCATTACAGGCAGACTGAGCAATAACTTCAAAGGATAGGGGAATGGAATGCAAAACTGAAGCCACACGGGATGAAACAAAGTACAGATAAGGAAGTAGAATGGCAGCAAACTGGAGAAAAAGAAGCTGAGAACTGAGATATGAGACAGTGGAACAGATTAATCAGTGCAAGTACCTGGGAGGGGTGGTTGAGAATGGGAGTCTGAATGAAGAGGTCAAAGCTAGAATCAAAGGGGTTGCACCCCAAATGGTAGAGTGTGTCAAGTGTAGGGTATGACAGAAGAATGCTAAAGAATCTAAAAGGTAAGGTGTACAAGACAGTGGTGTGACCAGTACTACTGTATATTACAGAAGCTTGGGGAATAAAGGAAGAGCAGATGAGAAAGCTACAGGTGATGAAAATTAAGTACCTGAGAAGGGTGCCAAGATGCACACTAGGGTCAGATGAAGAAATGAGGGCATAAGAGCAAAATCCAAAGTAACTTTAAATGCAGAAAAATAAACAGAACAGATTATGGTGGTTTGATCATATGCGCAAGAAAGCAGTTAGCAATCTGGTGAAGAACATTTGGGACAGACATGAAGGTAATCCAGTGAACAGGTAGATGTATTGTGTGAGAGAAGATCTACAACAGACAGGCATGAGTGTCGATGAAGACAGGAATGTGGTATTGAATCAAGAGAGATGGCAACAGTTAACACCCAAACCCCATGTAGAGAATGAGGAAAGGGGGAATGATGATGATGTTTATAGGACTACAATCCAGGTACTTACCTCTCTAATTCTATTCAAGTAGGTGTTTAAATTGTCTTGGCTCTGCATGTTAAGGCAGCAAGAAATGACTAGGTTCATTATTAAATGACTATGTTCTCAACAGCTTACTTACATTCACTGGGTGATGCTATAGTCTTTGTAAATCAGTCCACTATTAAAACTGGATAAATGTCTACTTTGCTGCAGGAGAAGTCAAATTTTAATGTAGACTTGACAGTATTTATCTGCAGATAGTTCTTGTGGGAACTCCTGCAGGAAACTAGGAGGGATGATTCTTGGGAATGGTAGAGCATCACTTATGCTTGTTAACTGGGGACTAAATAGCCATACAAGTAAGGTACATGTAGCCCACCTGCCCTGCTTCTCTCTCCGATTTAATTATTGATTTTTTTTTATCTGGAAGACTTGACAGCCCACAGAAAACAAACGGTCATAATCTTATTGAAAATAAATCACCTTTTGGCAACTAAAACATTCAGAATTTAGAATATATACAGCAGATATAGCAAAAAATATTCTGGTTAAGTGCATAAACCCACCTCAATGAGAAACAGGAAGTTTGGACTATCAATGCAAACTTTGTATAGTCTTCCTAGTCAAGAATGGAATTCTCTTTAAACAGAGCATCTGTAGGGGACATTAGGCCAGGGCATCAGGGAAATTCCTCCACTCTTGACTGGTGCCATAAGACCTTTTACATCTACCTAAGCAACCTCCAACTCAAGCAGATGGGGCCACAGTTTAACATCTCATCCAAAGGACAGAAAGCTCAGAGGTGTAGCATCCCCCTTAGGATGTAGTAGTGTCAGTCTACCTGACATGAGAATAGAACCCACAGTCTTCTGTGCCAAAGACAAGACTGCTACCTGTTGCACCTCTGACACTATTCATTGATTGGTCACTAATTTAAGCCATCTATTCCAAATGAGGCAGCAGTCTACTTCAACCTAGGCATTAATTAAATGCTGCCAAATTGTGTAATGCAGCTTTTTATGGCATTTTTTAACTTGAAAGCTGTCAAAGCCTGTTGAGTTTTCTGGCAAAGTGGTTTTCAATCAGAGTTTCTTAATGGTCAAGAAATGTTATTTTATGACCAGCAAATCCAGCTTAATTTTGGCTTCCTTACTTATGTAAAAGAAAACCTAATTTTATATGAATTGCAAGGTTAAGTTAGTAAGTGAACTGGCTATATCATATGCGTTTAGGAAAAAAAAAAGCCTGGAATGAAGAGGAAGTTTCCACTACCTCGCCTAGCATTGCCAGACATTGGTCTCGGCATATTATAATCATGGTTCATAGGTGTGTACTAGGCTAATGGCCCTGGAGCCTTTACAAGCCTATAAATGTACAGACTTCTTGCACTGGCTCAAACCTAGGTTATTCCCTTTTCTTTATGGTATGGTGATCCCAGTGTTTGTATATACATGTTCAGGGGTATGACAGGGAATGGCTCCACATCAGGGGGTGCAGGGGTATGAATCAATGTGATTTGTTTAGTAGAAAAGTGCATTTAAAAAGCTTTAAAAAAGAAGCTCTATGTAAAGCAACCCATTACTTAATAGAACATGCACCCAGGTCAAATAGCTTCAGTGCAGGAAATGCACTTTTGATTAAACAGTTCCACGATGGATCAAGACTTGATAGTCGTATAGTTATCACTCCATTTTGGTGAATAATTGGGGGCAGCAACACTAAAGAATCTCTGCAGAAAAAGACCACCACAAAAACAGAAATATAACAGCATACCCGAAACAAGTACACTTTAACAAAGGGAAAAGCAAATATAATGGTCAAACTAATGTTGGTGTATGTAGTTAAAAAATTATAATACTGTGGTATCAGCTGGGGGAGAACTTTAAATAAGTGCTGTAAAGGATATGCTTCTGTTGGCTTGGGTCTGACATATCAAAAGAAGGCTATGTTTTTATTGGTTATGAGCTCACATGTCAGACTGAATAGGAGTGAGGTACAGATGTGCCATAATTGAACGTTCCTGTGTACACATGCATCACATGTGAGCCAAGCTTATAGGGTTTGCTACTGCATCTTATTTTCATTAAGCCTGATGGCGGGTGGGTGTTCTTGCAACAGTTTTGTCTTACTTCCAGCATATGTACCTTTTATTATTTTGTAGTTTCTTCTGCCTTTACATGCTGTTTTTTTTCAATTTTTGGTTCCATAATTTTGCACACCCAAACAATATTCACATCCATTCCAACTGTGAGAGCCTCTTGGTTCCTGTCTTATATTTGTTTCTCATTTTACTTTAAGATTTTTGTCTCCATGTGGTGCCATTATTAGGTGGCAACAGACACTAGTTCCAGCAAAAGAGCTAATGTTTTTCTGTTTTCTGCATAAAAAAGAATCTCATGTTTAAGGATAGCTAAACTGACAGCATAGTTTCATCCTTTTGTTGTTTTTTTTTTATTATTAACATACTCCTTGGGATTCAATAAATGCTCTGTAGGCTCCATGCAAAGCTTACACAGAGTTTATATGTGTGTGCGGTGGTGAGTGGTGAGCAGCAATGCGCACCAAAGGGCAATGCATATTCATACTACATTCTGCATCTAAGCGAGGTTTCATGGCTGGCAGTGTTGCTGGTCAGGAAACTGTGCAAAGTGAACAAGAGGAGAAATCTTGTTTAAAGTAGAGCATGTAGGGTCCACAGTTTTGTGTAGAATGCCACAATGATCAACAGGGCTTCACAGCTCTTAGTTCAACACATCTGCACAAAGGCCAACATAATGAGGGGACAATTAACCAGAGAGACATATTTTGACAGATGTCATAGAAATGCGGTGGAATGATACTCAAACATACCTATCAACTTCTTACAGCAAGAAATCTGAACAAAGCTATAAATAAGGGGGTACAAATGCCTATAAATTGGGACAGATTTTAATATTGCTACTACAAACAAATTTGATAGAATAGGTTTTACAGTAGCATGAATTTTCTGAAGCACATGAAATTTGAAAATCAAATGTTTGTCATTATTTTCTGACTTCAATCCACAACAAAATGTCAATGACTTGCTAGAAAGCCAACACTTTATGAGGAAAAGGTCAAAAATATGAGACAAAAACTGGACATTCTGCAAAAATCAGGACACTTGAGAGGTATGAACTGAAATGTATATAATATGGAAATCACATTAGTCCTGAGATCATACCAGTAATATGGCAGAAAGCCACAAATTTGATAAGGAACACATCTGGACATCCTGGAACTATATGGACAGTTGACAGGTATAACTGGGAAGTATATGGTCCAAACAGTATGGGACAGTGTACCTACAGTGCAGATTATTGTGATATCCCATTCCTGGCATTCTGTACTGAAGCTGTGTAAATGATTGCAATGGTACATGGAATGTCATGTAAAATTAATGTTCAGGGGAAGTGTGTGTATCTATTGAATGGGGACACATGGATGAATTGTAGGAATGAACACAGGGAAAGAGGACAGGTGAAGCAACCTAATCTATAGCAGATGATGGCAAGTGGCAGATGGTTGTAGCAGCAACACCAATCACCTATCTGTATGGTACAGTAGAGACTGCACAGTGAAAATGTGTTTTATGTGACTGACACAAGGTGACATGACAATGAGGAGGATGTCTGAGAGAGGAGCATGCTTACATAAATAGTGCAGAGGACATCTATCAGGGATTTGACAAATAATTTTTGCATACTGGAACTCATGCAAACTGATGCACCTGAATAGAGTGTAATCTCAGTAGAGGTATCTAGCAATTGGGGCACAGGTAAAGGCTCATGGAAAGTACTAAAAGAACCAACCACAATCACGGACCATATCAGAATAATACCACCTGTAATCCCATGCCTCTGACATAACATATGAGATTTAGAGTCTGCATAAAGACTTGCACAACTATTATGATACAGCCACACTATGAGGCTAACCATGCACACTGTCCTGGCACTGTAACATAACTACTGGAGGTATTAGGAGGGGCACTGCTATACCTGCATGTGACATTATGAGCAAAATACAGACTAGCTGACTGGTGTGCATGGTATATACATATGGCACAATCCACACCATCATAAATTATATACATGCCATTAATGCTGTCAAACCCCTATGTATGTAGTGTGCGCATCAGCAGAACATGTAGCACAAATGCATCTGGTAACAACTTGATTCGTGTTCTGCACCATCAGACAGCCATGTATATTTCACAAAAAGAATACCAATAAGCTGTGTGACAGTGCACTGTGCCAAAGGTGATGCACTTTGCATCAGTGGAAGATAGGTAGGTACATGAAGAAGGGCGCATTCTACTCAGTTACTGGTGTGATGAAGGCTGGGAACTATGAAAGTATTATGGCCTCTGATGTGGATGTCCTTCACATAGCCAGTACTTGTGTTATATAGAAGCCAGTACTTGTGTTCTATAGAAGGGAGTAATCAGCACTGTGACCACATGTTGGTGGATGTTCCACTTACCATGTACCCCAAGGCACTGATCATATACCTATTATTCTGATTACAGGGTGTGATGTCCATATTACACTTGGGTTGTGAGTTTGTTTTCCCAACTCAACAAATCCCCCCATGTTTTCCCAGTCATTGCAGGGGTTGTCATGGCTGTGATGGCAATTTTTGGTATGTGTTACTATCTGTATTATATTAATATCACAGTTGGAGTCAATGATTGCCCACAATCTGTAGGCTTTCAGGCAGCTGTTTTGGACACAGGATGTGTGTCATCTTTGATGTCCATCACTTAATTAATGGAAGAGGGCACAGCAGACTGCCCTGATATACAGACCTGATCTCTGGACCTGGGATATAGGTCACTTCACACATTTCAACATAGTGAGATGCCACGTATGCGATACTGGTCTATCCTCTTGGTGATATAGCAATTTATAGCCACATATGACAGTGTTTGAATATCTCAGTGGGGATTTGTGTCAAATGCCTTGACCTGGTCAAGTACCAGAAGATGATACTGTTATCATGCATGCCCTCAGTGATCTCTGACATCTGTCAGATGTAACAGACGTGATTTAGCATTAACAACTCACACAGGTCTGTTGCATACAGCCAGAATATTACTAGTGTCTATTTAGATGTCGCTATATACCTACAGGCTTCAGGTGCTGTCCCCCCAACTCAAATGGATGCATGGTGATGTACACCCTTCTATGGGAATATAACCCATGTAGAGGGTGTGTTGAAATGCATATGCAACTGCATCAGGAAGGTGCATGTCCTAAGTTACACCACAGGTGATCTGTGATGCTGTCACAGCCCATTGATTCTGTGTGATAGGCCTAGATGAAGGTAAGACAGTGCATACTGTCTATTGTGATCTGACCTATGGTTTTGACAATATCCTCCATGCAGCTATCATTGACAAACCCTCCCAGCTGGGGATTAATCCTTATGTCACTACATGGGTAACTAGCTGGCTCGCAAACACAACACATACTCTGAAAGCTGGTGAATCAACCTGTACCAGTACAGCTGTCACCAGTGACAAACCCCAGGGATCTGTGCTTGGCCCTTCACTGTTTGGACTGTATTTCAACAGTTCAGGGTAAAGTATATGTCGTTTGGCTTACCAAGTTTGTGGATTCCTGCATATTGGATGGAATTTAGTCCACCAATGATAACATAGTACAGGAGGTGGTAGCTCAGACAAATGATTGGTGACAAAGGCACATGATCTACAAATAAATGCAGACATGTGTCTAGGTTGTCCATCTGAAAAGTAGAATTCCATGTTAATCACAGCATTGACAGGCATGCTATGCTGAAAATCAAGTGATCCAAGCACTGGGAACACATTAGATAGCAATCTGAAGTTCGATCACCAAGTGTTCACACTGATATTGAAAGCCTATGTTGTGCACATCATAAGTCATGCCATCATATTCAGATCTTAGGATTGTATAACAGCACTGTACACAATCCTCATCAGAACACTAATAAGAGTATAATCCTCTCTTTTGCATGTACCCATCAGAGACATGCAGTAGCTAGAGAGGTCACAGGTCTTTCTCGTCAAGAAAACATGGGGCCTACAAACCATGCCATGATGTATGTGGATAGAATCAAAGCCATGTCACTGTAATGCGTCTCATATAGGATGAGGTGGTGACATGTGTCTGGCCTTGAAGCCAGTCTCTGACCCTGCCCTGATGGAAGTACTGCATATCCACAAATCTGATACAGCGGATGACATTAGCAGTGTCTGTTGAGAATATTTTATTTATTTACATTTGATTTCCGAGTAATGTCTGACTGGGCCAGATATCCCATTTTCAGTGGAGACGCTGTGAGAAAAGCTCCAAAGAATGTAGTTAAATTAACAAATTTTGTATAGGATATAACGAAATAGTACATGCAATACTGAATAAAGCATTAAGAATTACAAACAGTTAAAAAAACAGAGATTAAATTTACATGGTGATAAACAAGATCAAGGTATGACAGTATATCATGAGCAATAAAAACATAATTAAGTTCATAATCAGATTAAATTTATAAAAAAAAATAAGTATTACTGAAGTAATAGGGAGGAAGAAGACAATATGCCAACATAAATAAGGGAATAAGAGAGCAAAAGTGAACGTAGACACAGAAAGGAAAAAATGGGTATAAAATTACCTTGGGGACGTACAGGAGCACAGAATATTGTAATTACAGTATCCTACATGCTGCCATAAAATGTTCTCTGTAATGTCAAGTAAGTGCATGCGCACACGCACACACTGTTGACTGCAGTGCAAATAAAACCACTACCTAAGTACACAGACTACAGAGCTCAGTACTTTATGCAACCATCATGGTCTGAATGGAGCGTCTCAGACAACACTTTATAGCTGATGACAGCAGCAGCATACCTTGAGCAGAATAGGGTAATAATGCCCAAATGCTGGTGTAAAATTCCCTCTGCAATATCAAGCAACAACACACAAACACACGGCTCAGGAGCCTGTTTTCAGTGGAGGCCCTGGGAGAAAAGCTCCACGTTACATAGTAAACAATTTAATACAACAGATAAAATTAAGATTCAAGGATACAGGTGCATTCAGATACAGATAAGATAAAGATTCATGGATACAGATACATTATAAGTTAGTGACATTATGAGGTACAGTAGTTGCATAGCATGTGAGTCATATGTTGACATGAGTGTTTCAAAGGTAGAAATAGAATCTGGGTATTATTATGGCAGAAGTACACAGACTACAGAACTCTGTACTTTACGCAATCGCCAAGGCACAAGTCTGACTTTTTCAAGAGTGCAGGTCAACCTATAGTAGAGGACATCAGCAGGTCACTTGGGAGACAAGATGTTGGGATCTCTGCTTTCGATAGCTGTGTAGGTTTGTGCAAGTATCAAAATACTATTGATACATGGCATTGGAGCAGTAATTGTAGGATACACACGTCTACTGTTGTCTAGACACACACACACACACACACACACACACACACACACACACACACACACACACACACTTGACTGCAGTCCCTACCCAAGTACACGGACTACAGAACATAGTAATTCACAAGCACCATGGCACAAATTTGACTTTTAAAAGAGTGCAGGTCAACTTATAGTAGATATCATCAGCAGACCATGTGGGAGACAAGCTTAGTTGTATAAAAACACAAGTCCTCTTATTGAGCATAGTTAGATGGTGATTTTCAGCCTGTGCAGGACAGACATTGGCTCGCCATAGGCTCCACCTCAGAGGTGACTTTACAATCACCCATCCAGTTGTCAAGGTTGTGCTTGGACAGGGTCATTGAGGAGTACTGCTTCACATGCAGTGGAAGTCTAATACAGAGGAGTGTCAATCATTGTGGTATATATCCGTCTCCTTTGCATGTTCTCTTTATGTCACAGGCTAGGTTGAAAACCCTGGAGCGAGTTATTCTTGTCCCATTTCATTTGCAGATGTCCAGCATTTCCAGTAGGACAAGGTCCGAGACTGCTCTGTAGACCAGACCTCTGTCACCTCTCAGCAGCCTGCATGGTACGGAGTACAGTGACAGGTCTTTCAGTTTTTCCATGCAAGTCATGTTTGTAGGCCCTGGATTCTCAGTCACAAACCTCTGTTTTCTCCAGTTGCTGCAGGTGTTGGTGAGGTACAGACAGAAGGGAGCACTGTACCTCAATTAGTGGTCTGATAAGGGTAGAATACAGCAGGGCTAGGACCTCCCTGGTCTTGGATGTGATGTTCACATGTACAAGTTGTACAATGCAGAATGAGTGTCCCACCACTATGGACACAGTGCTGAAAGTTTAGATTGCTATCAATATGTGTTCCCAAGTCTCACAACACTGTTTGAGCTTAGAAGGGTGAATGTCCTCTCTCACCACATCCATAAACCTTATCTTAGGCCTTCCTCTTACCTGGCAGCTCCATCCTTGGCATCCTTTTCCCAATATACCCAGCATCCCCCCTCAGCACATGTCCAAACCAACGCAAACTCACCTCTCTGACTTTGGTCTCCAAACCATCCAACCTGAGCTGACAATATACTGATTACTAATCCTGTCCACCCTTGTCACACCCAGTGCAAATATCAACATCTTTAACTCTGCCACTTCCAGCTCTGACTCCTGCCTTTTTGTCAATGCCAGTCTCCAACCCATATAACAAAGCTAGGTTCACTACCCTCTTGTAGACCTTCCCTTTCACTCTTACTGGTACCAGTCTGTCACAAATCACGCCAGACACTCTTCTCCACCCATTCCACCCTGCCTGTATGCTCTTCTTCAGAGTAATGGTGAGTGTGCAAGAGGGGTGAACTGCTGACCCCAAGTACTTAAACTCATCCACCTTTGCCAACTCTACTCACTGCACCCTCACCCTTCCTCTATCCTCCCTCTCATTCACACACATTCTGTCTTATTCCTGCTGACCTTCATTCTTCTCCTCTCTAGAGCATATCTCCACCTCTCCAGGATCTCTGCAACCTGATCCCTACTCTTACTACAGATCACAATGTCATCTGCAAATATCATAGTCCATGGGGGTCTCCTGTCTGATCTTGGTCAACCTGCCCCATCACCACTGCAAATAAGAAAGGGCTCAGTACGGATCATTGATGTAATCCCACCGCCACCTTAAACGCATCAGTCATCTCACAGCTGTCACACTACCCTTGTACATATCCTGTACCAATCTTACATACTTCTCTGTCACTCCTGACTTCCTCATACAATACCACAACTCCTCTCTAGGCACCCTATCATATGCTTTCTCCAAGTCCACAAAGACACAATGCAACTCCTTCTGACCTTCTCTATATTTCTCCATCAACACTCTCAGAGCAAACATCATATCTGTAGTGCTCCTTCCTGGCATGAAACCATACTGCTGACCACCAATCATCACCTCCCTTCTTAACCTAGCTTTTCCCATAACTTCAAGCTGTGACTGATCAGTTCTATCCCTCTGTAGTTACTATAGCTCTGCACATCACTGTTATTTTTAAAAATAGGTACCAAAACACTTTCTCCACTCCTCAGGCATCCTCTGACTTTCCAAGATTTCATTAAACAATCTGGTTAAAAACTCCACTGCCATTTCTCCTAAGTCCCTCCATGCTTCCACTGGTATTGTCATCTGGACCAACAGCCTTTCCATTCTTCATCCTCTTCATAGCTGTCCGTACTTCCTCCTTGCTAATCTGTTTCACTTCCTGATTCTCTGTGCGTGTCTCTCTGTCTCTCTCTCTCTCTCTCTCTCTCTCTGTCTCCATTCATCAGCCCCTCAAAGTACTCTTTCCATCTGCTCAACACACTCCTCGTTTGAGTACATTTCCCTCACTATCGTTTATCACCCTTACCTGCTGCATATCTTTACCAGCTCGGTTCCTCTGTCTAGCCCATCAGAACAGGTCCTTTTCTCCCTCTTTATAGTGTCCAACCTTTCATACAACTCTCCATATGCCTTATCCTTAGCCTTCGCCACCTCTCTCTTTGTCATGCTCATCTCCTTATACTCCTGTCTACTTCATTTCTTTGACAATCCCACTTCTTCGCCAGCCTCTTCCTCTGTATATACTCTCCTGTACTTCCTCATTCCACCTCCAGGTCTCCTTGTCCTCCTTCCTCTGTCCACCACCTCTGCCACTGCTCCTAGAGAGTACCACTCGTTCAGTCTCTGGTGCAGGACTGCCAGGTGTAGTAAAGGCAGCGCTGCCAGGTTGGCTCCCAGATGTGCTGGGCATCATTGCTGGAGGTGGAGCGAGGGCACGCTGATCCACTGAGGCTGGCCTACCCCGCTGTGCTGTAGAGCATTTAGTGATATGGTACACATGGATGACATGGACACATTTTGATGACACAAAAAGTAAAAAAATAAAATAAAAAATAAAATGAAAAATAAAAAAGGAGAGGTAAGGGTTGAAGAAAGTGAAAAAAAGATAAGATTAGTACCATCATGTGACATACAATGCATTAATACAATTATACAACTCTATTATCTTACATTTTACATTTAAGTACATCTCCTAAAACATGCACACTATACTACAGATTGCTGCAAGTAATCTTTGAAATGTGAATCTATTGCACATATGCATTTTCCAGTTATACAGATTAGTTTATAACAAGGCATTTGTGCCATTGGTATAGAGGTTTTAATTTAATGTAAATATTATTGAAGAATTAACAGTATGGTTTAGTTGTGAATTGTGGTATTTGAACAAGCAACCTCCGACTACAGTTCAATATTGGACTTCTACAAATCGGTTTCTGCTACAGACTAACGTATGTATATTTGCTTTTACAGTTGGGATGTACATGCTCAATTTGATACAACTCTAAAATACCAAAAAAAGCTAACTTTAATGCTACAATAATGGAGTGTGGGGAGTGCCTTCTGTGTGGAGTCTGCATGTCCTCCCCGCGGTTGGGTGGCCGTTCGAGAGACATGTGTAAATGGGCGTGCCTTCGCTGAAGGTTGAACATAGAGCTGGCACCTCAGCATTCGTGAAACTCTACTGCCAATCATTAGTGTACCGGAGTTCCACTGTGGCGACCCCTAACCGGGAAAAGCCAAAAGACAACAACAATGCTACATAACACTCCTCTTCTGCTGCATGCATACCACTTGCTTCCCTCAGTCTCTCCAATCTAGCCCCGAATATTAAACTCCCGATCTCTGGCAGCTGGGGAAGAAACAGAACAGAATTCCATCATGCGTACCAGTCTTACCTATATTCAGCTTTCTAAATCTAATAAGTACTCTCTTTAGTGGATACTTTCACAGCTATGGGATGTCCACAGTCCTAAATTTCTCCAACCAATGGTCGAGAGTGTCCCTCTGTTCCTCCTCTGGAAGTCATTAAAATGATGCCTACATTGCTCTCCAGTGTGCAGGATACCAGTGGCACTGGATACAGCCTGAGCTAAAACTATTCCATATCTCAGAGTTGTACTGGGAGACAGAATAGTCCTACAGAAGCCTTGGGCTGTGGTGCTTTACTAGGAGTCCAATAAATATCATGGACTCCTGGACACACCACCTCTATGCCCTAAACCTGGCACCTCCTCCGCTAATGCCAGCTATGTCTACTAGAGCAATAGAGACTGATACTTTCCCACCAATTCTACTTATCGCATTTACTGAAGTGCACACACCCAAGCACCGTGTTTGCGCAAAGGTAAGTAGACAGCAGCAGTGCCAAGCAGCATGAAATAACTGCAATTGGAAGGTAAATCTGACACAATAGTGTGTCTCATCCCTCATACATATAATTAATATCAGCTCCACAATCTAAGTGAGAATGAATATAATGGGAACTGGAACAGCAACAGTAAACAAGTGTATGGAATATCCTGTATTAGGACCCACAACCATGTGTATGGCAGTCCTACACTTATACCTGTTGCCACAAGAAAGTTGAAACAGTTGTCTAGGTTTCAGTTCGTTGCTATAAACTGCAATGTCGCAACAGTAAATAAAAAAAAAGTTGCACACCCAGTACTAGAACCCAGGACCATCTGTATTCCAGCCCTACACTTACACCTGCTGCCACAGGACTAGTTACTTGACCTTCCCTAATTTGCTAATCATTGTTAAGATCTCATTAATCAACACACAATGCCACTTAGTGGGTTTGCGTGGTGCCCAATAGAAACCAGATATATTCAATTAAATTCTATTTTTGGCTGTCTAGGTCCTGTCTGCGTCATGGGTAGCCCAGTTTTCACACTGCTGTGCTTTGCCCAAATGAGATAAGCACAACCAAACCCACCAGTAATTTCCTTCATTCCCGTGATAGCACTAAGCACTACATTATGCAAACACTGGCCCACAAAAAAGCCAGAAAAGGGGAAAAAAAAAAACGGGACAAGTAGTTGAAATGAGGAAAATTAGTCTATGACATACACAATAGAAAATGGTTATCAAGAGATATGTCAAGAGATCTGGATTTGAACTGTCACTCCAACGAACCTTCAGAACACAGGATGGGTGCCTTATCTCTCTTTGTCACACAAACAGCTTTGCAGCAAGAAACTGAAATCATTCTGCATATAACCAATTACATAATCTACAGTAATATGAAACCATACAACTGTTATTTGTACATTTTTAATATATTTGGATGCAGTGCACTTAATGATCACACAACCTGTTAGGATTACTTGCAAATATACAGCTGTGTTACCTCTCTGTGTTTGCCATTCTTCAGTTACTGACCAGTAATCGGAGACATGCAGTGTGTGAGCCATTCTATATAGTTTGCCTTTAAATGTGTGAGGACATCAAGATCATATGCAGTTGCCAACAAATGAAGGGCAGGTTGGATGTTACTGAACACAACATGTGAATTGCGTGCTGCTTACTAAAATTTCCAGCCTTACATCTAACACTTTGTAGATCTAACCTGACACACCCAATGGATATAAGGCAGTCTACAGTGCTGCTGTGTTTTCCTACTCCCAACCAGTAATCATTCCCAGTTGAAATCCATTAAAAACAAACACTAAGAATGCCTACACTATGTTTACATCTCCTACACCGATCCAAGTATTTGAGATTCAGCAATTCTGAGTTAACACCTAATTTGCATATTCACTGTGCTGACAGCCCTAAATCTACACCAGAAAAGAAACCATGTAGCTAGGGAAACTGAAGGTCAGCACACTTGTTTATGTGGTGAACAAAGAAGAGAGGCTATTACTTTGAGATACATCTGCTCAGAGGATTACTGCTTTTCAGCAGGTATGTCTGCATTCTGTTAGCTACATAACATATGCTAACATGTAATTATGAATAATCTGTCGTACAGTTTTTTTTTTTTGATTAGCAAAGACTTTTACACTATCTGTATGCATTAGTTAGAAGTGTAATGATGGCATGGGCAAGTGTGTCAGGGGATTTCACAGGTATACATGACTGGCGAGACCCTCACATAGAATATTCTGCATTAAAACTGTAGGCATGTGTCAGGGACAGGTCATTCGATAGCACTTGTACAATTTCCAAGATGCATTTTTAGCTAAATGGGTCATTTGCCTGTTCTTTTGGAGAGCGAAGAAGCAATGCTGCATTTCTCTTGTGGTACAAACAAGAAAATGTTGCTATTGTTACTCTCCTTTTCTTTTGCACCCATCCTGCATATCTAAATCAAATGCATCTGTACTGTCACAAGTTAAGGTAATTTCTGTAAAAATCTCCTACCTTTTACTTGCTTACACTACCAACTAACATGCAAAGATATGCCACTTATTCATATTATTACACAACACACTCCAGGTTGAACACTTGCCTTGTAAATGCAGCAGTTGCCACAGTTTCAGTTCAGGGCTGACTGACGCAGGCAGTACAAAGCCAGTACATGGGGAGGTGCGACATGCAAAGTGTTAATGGAATGTGTAGGCTTTATTGAATCTGGCTATGTTATTAGTAACGTAAACAGGACTTGAAAAGTATGGGATTTGATATGCACATGCAAATGCTTATACATCCAAGTGGTGGAACTCCTAGGCATTTTGTTTTCCATGTTTGGGAATTTTGCCATCCCCAAAGAGGATGAGGCAACCTCAGCTAATCCACATCTTGGGCAGCCTGTGTTCAATCAGATGAAAGTTAAATTAAGCTCATAAAGAAATGACATCATCCCCTACCTGGCTGGCCATTAAGCCCATGAGGACTTTGCATCATCCTCGACCTGACTAGCCTACTATGATACAAGATCATCCATTACTGATCAAGGAACTGGCACATTTGTCTGGGCTTCTGAAATTGAGACTCAGTGGTGATTTGTTTGTTGACAATCTGAGGACTAATGGTCATTTGTGATGGATATCCTGCCTCCTTTGTACAGGAAACACCTTTCTATTCCTGGTCATATCCATCTTCTCATTTTTTGTCTGTTCTAATCTGGGACAACACATGTCCATATTTTAGTAGTTTTGTTCTCTGCCCCCATGGTATGCTCATAAAGTGAGCCAAGCTTTTGCAGTAGCTTTCTAGCTCTTCTCACCCCTTCTGGGTCCGAGGGCTTTTTTTTTTTTGGATGGCTAGTAATCTGTTCATTTCTTTGCTGACTTTGAATGGTGAAGACTCCGATATGCTAATTGCACATACATTCTAATTAGCCCAGATGGTATTTATTTCTCTCCCAGCTGATGTAATATTAAAGTCTACAAATTACAGGAGGAGATATATATTATGCATTCCTGCCAAGTATTTTCAGATAACATGAGAAATGGAGCCAACATTGAGACCTTTAGTTTATATAAAGCATACCGTTTTTGGAGTCAAATCACCTGGGCTCCGTTTATACCTTTCTTCCTACACACATGCAAACCATGCTCTTACCATATCCACATTATAGAAGCTCACTTACATTTTCTAGCCCTCCCCCCTCCCCACACACACACTTCCACCACTATTTTTCCTAGCATAGGAAATGGGCAGTTTCTCTAAGGAACTAATGTTAAAGAGATAATCTACTTTAAATAAATGGAGATGCACATTTCAGGTCCCACTGGTTCACTTCTAAAAATAGTTCCCAATAGCGGATTGTCCAGAAAAAAAAAGGCAGCTGGCAATGGTCTATAAAAACAGAAGGCTGATCCAGTACTCAATAATTGTACTAGCCAACAGTAGCAGAGTTTGTTAAAACCACCACATTTACCTAGCAAATTCTGCCCAAACAGTGCTTCAACATGACAATTTCACCCGAGAGCAGTTAGAAATAAAAAGAAAACAGAATATATTTAGCTGCTGCAGTGAGGACCCCATCTATGTAGGAAAACAAGTAGGAATGGAGAGAGGTGCAATAGGTGGAGTAAGGTATAAAATAAGGAATAGCAAGGGGTGGAACAAGGATGGAGAATAAATTTTGTCCAGTTTTTGACTCAGTTTCAAGCTATTACAGACGGGAAGTGAACCTACATTTCCACTCCAACTTTGTTTTTCTAGTGGCTTGTAAGGTCTATATGCTAATACTTTTGATAATTACATTTTTTCCATCATGTCAACTAAACTTTCAGAGTGAAATGTAAACACCAGAGGTTGGTTGCTGTGTGAACGTTTTATTTATAAATTGAAAAATGAAAAAAGTCTCTCTCTCTCTCTCTCAGCAGCACTGTTTTAGGTTCATAGGTTCGTACTAGGCTATCTGCCCTAAGGCATTTATAAGCCTAGCCAGAGTGTATGTGGCTTACGCCACCCCTTAGGATGAGAATACTACGCCCTTTTAGGGTTTACTTTACTATGCCTCTGTCTAGTAGGGACACAGAGATGACCCCCGGGGTAAACCTACGATCTCCCATCCACTCGTCGAGATTTCTCTTGAATAGAGTCAGTGAGGAGCTCTGCCTAACATGGACTGGGATTCTGTTCCAGAGTGTAGGGAGCCTCTGGGTTATGAATCTGTCCCTCCAGCACGTCCTATTTCTGTGTTGAGGTTTAAGTCACTTGTTCTCGTGGCTCTGATGGATTTGGATTTTCTGAGGTGGAGCATGTCCATTAATTCAGGATTGGACATGGCCTTGTACGTCAGGCACAGATCACCTCTGAGTGCGACTGAATAGAGCTGGAGTTTTTTCAGTCGGGCAGCATATGACATATGTTTAAGACCCTTTATCCTCTTGATGAGGAACTTTTGGGGTCTTTCCAACTGCTGCAGGATTCGGGTGAGATGCATCCCAAATGGGGCATTGTACTCAATCTTTGGCCTGATAAGAGAAGAGTACAGGGGCACAATGACCTCTCTTGATCTAGATGTGAAACCCTTCATGATAAGGTGGGCAATATAGAAGGTCTTCCTAACCACGTTGGCAATGTGAGTGTCAAATGAGAGGTTACCGTCAACCTGGGTCCCTAGGTCCCCGATTACCTCTTCCGTGCCAATGGATTACCGCCCTGTGGTAATTTGTTTTTCCCAAAGGGTATGACTATACATTTTTTGGCGTTCAGCTTAAGGCCATGGCTCTGGCACCAATTATCCATTTCTATGAGGCCTCTCTGAAGGATGTTTGTGTCCACTGGAGTATCAATTATGGCGCCCAGTTTGCAGTCATCTGCAAACTTTGTCAGCTACAATCCTCCTGTGTTTGCCTGTACCTCGGAAAAATAAATGCCGAACAAGAGGGGTCCCAGGACTGAGCCCTGTGGGACACCGCTTGTGACTGGCTTAGAGTCTGACATAGCTCCAGCAACTCTGACCCTGTGGGTTCTGTCCTTGAGCCAGTTTGCAACCCATCTTGTGACATATGGGTTTACATTTAAGCTGGTGAGTTTGTCTATGATGCCAGAGTGGGGTATTGTGTCAAAGGCTTTTGCAAGGTCAAGGTAGGCTGTGTGAACTGCCTTACCCTCATCAATGGCCTTAGTGACCGTTTCAAAAAAGTCGACCAAGTTCAAAAGGCAGGATCTGCCCTTGACAAAGCCAAATTGGGTAGGATCCAATGTCTGTAGGTCCGCAATGTCTTTGTTTGAGTTCCATAATGATCCTCTCCATAGCTTTGCAGACCAGGCTCGTCAAGCTTATGGGGCGGTTTCCAGGGTCCGTAGAAGCACCGCCTTTGTGAAGTGGGACCACTGTTGCTGTACGCCACTCTTTGGGTATGTATCCTGTAGTAAGGCTAAGATTAAACAGCAGCCTTATGTGTGGGTTTAGTTCCTCTTGGAGTTCATGTAGCACACAGCCCGGGACACCATCTGGTCCCATTGATGCTGTTTTTTTAGCTTTAGAGAGGGCGGCTCTCACCTGGGCATCTGAGATGTTAGGGAGGCTACACTCTGCTGGGATAGTTATTTCTCCTTTTGGGGGGGGAGGAGAAATTTGCACTGAACCTGTCTGCCAGAATGTTGGCAATGTCAGTGGGTTCAGTGTATTTAGTGTCATTTTGGACTAACTCTGACCATATCTGGGAGTTTCCACCCAGGTTTCTAACATAGCTAAAGAAGGCCTTGTGATTGTCTTTTGTGTCTTTTGCGATTTTTCTCTCAAAGTTGGCCTTGGAATATTTTATGAGTGATCGTAGTTTTTTGCTAGTACTGATCAGAGACGCCTTCCCTTTTAGGGATTTTGCTCTGTCATGTAGTAGCTTCCTCCTCCTGTTGTAAAGTTTGTTTATGGCTGGGGTCCACCAGACCGGGCACCTGCCTTTGGGGAATGGGTCTTGGTTTTATTTGGGATTGCATGATCCATGCATTCTTGAAGGTGCCCATAGAAGGCATTTGCAAAGGATTCAGCAGTGTGGGTTGTGGTTTCCACTGGCCCAGGGGCCTTGAAGGATACCACTTCAGTCTTAAGAAGTGTGAAGTTTCTTTCTCTTTTGTCCAAATTTCTTAACAGGAACAGTCTCCAGCTTTCTTCAGGTGTCTTCTAGATCTATCTCCACTACTGATGTCTTTCTTCAAGAGACATTGCTCCAGATATCACATTTCCCCTCCAAAAGAGCAAACACTCGGAATGGGCCATTCAGCCCTCTTTTTTACACAGCATTAATCATTTCATTAAGCAGACATGCTTCGGCATATACAGCATTAGTTTCTCTATTCCTACAGCAACATTCTCACTTAAAGTGACAGTAATTTGACTTACTTATTATTTTGTTTACCAGGTAAGCCTGACAGAGAGAGAGCTCATTTTCAGTGGAAGCCCAGAGAGAGACACTCCAGACACATCTTTGGAATGTGGGAGGAAACCAGAGCACCTGTAGGAAACCCACACAAATGCAGGGAGGACATGCAGACTCCACACAGAAAGCACCCCAACCAATAACTAAACCAGAGAACCTCTTGCTGTAAGGCAACAATGCTAACCACTCCACCACTGCACTGCCCAGCTAAAAAAAAATCCTCTCTTAAAGAACCACTCATCTACTTTACACACACTATACCAGTTCTATTTACCCACAAATCCAGCATTTACAATATTTACTACCAACTAGATATTTTATTTTGGTGATATCCCACAGTATGCTACTACATATTTTAGTGCCTCAATAGGTAGCCTTGTCTTTGGTGCTCAAATCTCAGAAGGCTGTGAGTTCTATTCTCAACCCAGATGCTTGGCTCAGTGGTACACTGCTGTCACTGCAGTGCTACATAAAGGGGGGGGGATGCTGCACTCGAGTTTGCTGTCCTTCAATAAGATTGAAGACAGAGGTATCATCTTCCCGAGCTGGTGGTAATGCAGATGGATACAAAAGATCCCACATCATTTATCAAGAGAGTAGGAGGAGAAGTTCCTTGGTGCCCTGGCCAAACTTTCTGCGGAGCCAGTATAAATACCACCTTTGGTTTCCCCTGAAAGGGGACTGGCATAACGGGACTAACCTGATCGACAAAAACAAATAAAAATATGTGATATTATAGACACACACGTATGCACACATAAGTTGATAAAAAAAAAAAAAAAAAGTGAAAATGCCAGGTTTTTGTGATAAAAAAAATGAGACCACAATAAATCATTTCAAAACTTTTCCCACCTTTAATGTAACCTATAATCTGTAGAATTCAATTGAAAAACAAAGTCTGCTAGGGGAAAATATAAAAAATAAACGTACAATACACTGGTTGCATAAGTGTGCACACCCTTAAAACTAATACTTTGTTACATGTGCACACCCTTAACTAATACTTTGTTGAAACACCTTTTGATTTAAATTACAGCATTCAGTCTTCTTGGGTAGGAGTCTACCAGCATGACACATCTTGACTTGTCAATATTTGCCCACTCTTCCATGCAAAAGCACTCTAAATCTGTCGGATTGCGATGGCATCTCTTGTGCACAGCCCATTTCAGGTCACCAAACAGATTTTCTATTGGATTTAGGTCTGGGATCTGGCTGGGCCATTCCAATACTTAATTTTAATATGGTGAAGCCATTCTTTTGTTGATTTGGATGTATGCTTGGGGTCACTGTCGCGTTGAAAGGTGAAATTCTTCTTCTTCAGTTTTCTAGCAAACACCTCAAGGTTTTGGGCCAAAAGTGACTGGTATTTGGAACTGTTCATAATTCACTCCACCTTGACTAAAGCCCCAGTTCCAGCTGAAGAAAAGCAACCCCAAAGCATGATACTGCCTCCAGTATGCTTCACCATTGGGATGGTGTTCTTTTGGTGATGCAAAGTGGTTTTTTTGCACTAAACTTCACTTTTGGAATTGTGGCCAAGAAGTTCAACCTTGGCCTCAGACCATAACACATTTTTCCACAAGCTTTGGGGTGACTGGATGTATTGTGCAAATTTTAGCTGGGTCTTGATGTTTTTCTGTGTAAGAAAGGCTTCCATCTTGCAAAGCTATCCCATAATCCAGACATATGGAGAATACAGGAGACCGTTGTCATATGTAGTACACAACCAATACTTGCCAGAAATTCCTACAGCTCCTTCAGTGTTGCTTTAGATCTCGACAGCCTCCCTGACCAGTTTTCATCTTGTCTTTTCAATTTTGGAGGGACATCCAGTTCTTTGCAATGTCACTGTTGTCCCATATTTCTCCATATTTTCATGACTGTCTTCACTGTGTTCCGTGGTATATCCAAGGCTGTGAAAATGTTTTTGTACCCTTCTCGACTGATACATTTCAATAATGAGATCCCTTTCATGCTTTGTAAGCTTTCTGTGAACCATGGCTTTTTCTGTAGCAGGCAAGGGAGTAAATGTCAGGAATATCCTACTAGGACAGCTAAACTTTATTTGGGGTTAATCAGTCTTCTTAATTGATGGCAGGTGTGTACCCAAAAAGACTGACTGAATGCTGTAATTAAATGAAAAGCTGGTTCAACAAAGTATTAGTTTAAGGATGTGCACACTTATGCAACCAGTGTATTGTACGTTTATTTTTTATATTATTTCCCCTAACAGATTTGTTTGATTTTCAATTGAATTGTACAGGTCACATTAAAGGTAGGAAATGTTTTGAAATTATTTATTGTGGTCTCTCTTTTATATAAAAAAAACTGGCATTTTAACAGGGGTGTGTACACTTTTTTATATCCACTGTACATGTGTATATATATATATATATATATATATATATATGTATATATATATATATATATATATATATATATATATATATATATATATATATATATATATATATATATATATACATATACACACACACACACACACACACACACACACACACACCACACACACACCACACACACAACATATACACACACACTTATATAATTTATATATACGGGTCCCCTTCAGATTGTTGAAACCAAGGATAAATTTAAAGAATACATCGTAGAGACAAACATAATGAAAAAACATTTCAGCGAAAGACCAGAGCAACGAAGATCTTCACAGGTTAAGTAACATGTTGGCTAACAAGGTGAACTTTGCCCTTTTCCCAACTATAGTTAGTTTTTAGAGTTGGTATATTTAGCTGGGGGGTGGAGGTATAGCCCCCCCCCCACCTGTTTGGGTTAGTGATGGTGTAGTTTAGGTTTTGTGAATGATTGCTTACCCTGGGAAGATCTTTGTTGCTTCTGTCTTTCTGTGAAATGGGTTTTCATTATTTTCATCTTGATAATGTGGTCTTAGATGATCTGGGGTTTTAATTATCTGAATTAAACCCATATATATGTATGTGTGTATAGTAGAAAACACCAAATAATAACATGCTAAAAAAAAAAAAAAAAAATCACAACACACAGATGTCAACAAGCACATATGCATACTCCAAGAAACAGCCCACCACCCTTGGGAACAGTTCAATCTCACCTGTCGACCCGCTGCTATGACTGTCATAAATGGTGGATTAAACAACTGTCACCCAAACACACATTTAAACCCATGGAGAGGAAGAGAGACACACACGAGTTTATAGGACATCAACTTTTCAGAAGTCATATGGTCTAGTCCATATATCCAACTTTCAGAAAAGTCTAAGTATTTGTATGGAGATCCCAGTACAGTGATGACTGGGGAATTTACCCTTTTCCTCAATGTACTTCAATCTTGGAGTTGGTAAATATTTATTATCCTTTTAGTACTTTTTGTTGACATGCAGTGCAAAGTAACAAATTATTTCCGCTTTGCTTTTTGACAGATTAGGAGGGTGAGAGTGAGCTGGAGGTAAACATCCTTTGGTCTGAATTTGGGTTGGTGGGTGAGGGCGTTCTATTTTAACTGCTTGCCAAAGTTGTAAGCCAAATAAAGTTGAATGCATGACTTGAGTTTATACCACAGCTTTATAAAAACATTTGAGTGGATTGGTATAATTTCGGAGGTATTTTGAGCTAAGCCTGACATGGGCTACAGGTTACAATGAGGCCTCAGGTACACCTGGAGAAAGTACCGTTATTTTCACGTAGAGTATTACTTCACTACTTGTATGGAATTAATAGTTTTGCTACAGCTGGTACACTGAAAATACTTAAATTTCTCCCAGCTGTATTACAGAATAATTGTAACAAGTTATGAAGCTTACAGTCTGTTTTTATCTGACATTTTTTGGAATGCCATTTTACTGAAAAGATTCTGCATGATACAACCGTGCATCAGCTGCTTCAGAATTAACTGCTCATACCTGAATGTACATTGATATTTTTGAGTTTAAGTATACCAAAACCTGTACTTCTGATGCTTATATTTACCATGAGTTTGTGTGACTGCAGCGGTAATACATATACAGATCAGCAGAGGCTGCAGAAAGGATGGTTGTTGCATTGCATTTTGCAATTTGAACTGCTGTGACCAGTGTGACAATAAGCAGATGAAACAACTAGGAACACCACTCAATTCTCCTGAGTGAGTGTTTTTTTAGTGTGTGTGTCAGTGTGTATGTTGTGTTAGTAAGTGAGCAAGAATACCTATTTATATGCATCTGTCCATATGGATAAGTGTATGTGCGTTTGTGAATGAAAGCATACATGTATGTGGGTGTGAGTGAATGTGTGCTTGTGCCTGATAAGCACATACTCCAATTCTAGAAAAGCACCGACAGCCCTTCCTCAGTGGAACATCTGTCAGGGACTACTAACAGGCTGTTAGGGGCCCACATAAATCTCATAACCAATAGCCAATGGTCATGATCCTTGACTCCACCCCCTCTACCTGTGTCCTACAGTGAAAGAGAAAGGAGTGAATGTATTCACAATAACTGCCCAGTTAATAGAATATGTGAGATTTACATGAACTGCTTTATTTTTTTGTTTTTTTTCCTTCTTTAACCGAAGACAAAGCATTAGTACAAATTAATAAGCTGGACAATGACTTCTCTTATTCAGCAGCCTTTCCATGTAATTTTTGTACATTTTTTTCACAGAAACCTTGTCAATATCTGGCCATTTTTGAAATTTGTGAAAGGTAACCAAAATAAAACTAAGAAAAGGAAGTCGCCAAGGAATTTAAAGCATTATTTA
Source organism: Protopterus annectens (assembly GCF_019279795.1). NCBI lineage: Eukaryota > Metazoa > Chordata > Ceratodontiformes > Protopteridae > Protopterus > Protopterus annectens. Next base: position 1,266,401,952 of record NC_056746.1, read on the forward strand.
AAGATGCCTGATCCAAGAACAAGCCAGTGCAGCACCCTAAATCACTAGACTGTGTTCGGCCTAGCAATGCTGTGCAGATGCTTGCTGTTCTATGTATGCATGATGGTCAATGTGCTAGTGGACATCAGCGGAGAGTTACTTCACTGTGATATCTTGGGAGCATTTTTAGTTTATCAGCATCCAAAGAGCAGAGACAAGTTATTCCACAGTGCAATCTAGTGGTCACTGCCTTTGAACAAATGTGTAAAATGGACATCAGAGCAGGTTTTCCAAGGAACAGTCCATATTATAGTTTCATAGGTTTGTACTAGGCTATCAGCCCTAGGGCCTACACCAGCCTACCCATAACAATTCCCTGGCTATTTCTTCCCAGAATATTTACTTCCCTGGTCCCCTGTTTAGCAGGGCAACTGACGTGATCCCCGGGGTGAATTTCCTATCTCCCATCCAATCGTCAAGGCTCCTTTTGAAGATGGCCAAAGAGGCGCTCAGCTTGACATGTATGAGCAGTCTATTCCAGAGTCTGGGGAGTGTCTGGGTCAGGAACCTATCCAGACAGCATGTTTTGTTTATTGTGATGACAAAGTTTAGATCCCTGGAACGTGTGGCTCTGAGGGATTGGGATTTCTTTAGGTGTAGCATGTCCAATAGCACTATAATGCGATTGTTAAGAATGTAGCATTTAAAGCATTGGAAAGTAACAGTGATGAGACCAGCTGATCTGCATGGACACACACTTATGTGAGCAGTTTGTTTTAGGTTGACAGCAGGAAACTTTTTGAAGGAAAGAAATAAGTATAGCATTAATGAGGACCTTGATTAAATACAAACATACCATCAAAATATTAAGTTATAAAATAGAGGTTTCAAATCAAAATTAATTATGAAGTGTGTGTGTGTGTGTGTGTGTTGACTACATTACAAAGTTTATTTCAAGGTATGTTAAATAGGATACACACTCCCAAAAGCCCATAGTGGCAGGTAAGGGCTGGGTCACCGAGTCCCATGACATATACCTGGCTTTTATATTTTTAAAAAACTGCTTTCTTCTGTACCTACTTACATCAAAGGCAGTTCAGAGTTTATGCAACAGTCCTATTAATACAAGGGTTCAATGTTGTATATGAACGGTTGGTTTCACTTTATGTTGAATGCTTGCTTACATGTATTCCTGAGGTAAAAGGTGTTAAAGCAACTCGTGAGTGACTTTGCACACATCATGGCAACAGTATCTCCAAAATATTTAACCAAGTCATATTTTTAACAGGACACATTACTCCAGAGTTGCTAGGAGCCAGTTGTTACCCAATGTATGCCACTTGTGTTTTCACATTATAGGAGTAGAAATATATTTTTTGTGACTAGAAATCATTCAGTGATATGATTTATCTGGAAAATATTTCTGCACAATATTTCATTACCTGGGTTGATAATGAACAAGATTTATTACAGTTCACCACTTCAGGTTGCTTGTACTACAATTAATAGAAGTTTAACTTATGACTGTTTAGCCATTAATTTGGATATAACCACCTGTAAGAATTAGAAAGACAGGCAACTTGATGCTATAATGCATATGAAAGTAAAAGGTAACAAACCTACTCATCTTTTCAGCCAGTTACTACAGGTGTCCCTCAGGGCTCTATCCTGGGTCCTCTATTTAATACATTTATTAATGACCTCCACTCACCACATTAGATTTGTTCAGTATGCAGATGACTCAATATTAATATGTGCAGCCTTTAATATGTGCGGCCTCAACAATAACCAAAAATCTTTTTTCTTCTATAGAAACCTGGCTCAAAGAATCAAATCTCATACTCAACCAAGAAAACCAAGTTAATGTTTTTTTTTTTTTTTTTATTCATAATTGTCAAAAATCAAAAGCAGCCTTTTACCATAAGGGTGGCAAATACTGTCGTTAAAACTGTAACTCACAGTAAACTTCTAGGTATTGTAACAGATGCCAGTCTCAAATATGACCAGCACATACTACACACTTAAATATACACACCAGAATCTAGGCTCCCTTCATAGGATCAATGGATTCTTTACAGCTAACCACCACCTTGTTATTGCCAACTGTCTTGTATGCTGCTCCTATCCTAACAAATTTAAATCATATTCAAAGAAACTTGCCTTCTGCTACAATAGCTACACCACCATTCTCCCCCATAGGACCCACCACTTTCAGAGCTTAAAGCAATTAAACTGGCTTGAATTACACAAATTACCTAACATACTCGCAACTAAACTACAGCACACATACTCATCCATCATCCACAAAAATGCCCTGCACTGCAAAACTTATTACTGCCCTACTGTCCAGCAAAGGACCTCTGCTCTATTAACAAATTCGTACTTACAAATAAAAGTCAAATAATGTTGCAGTAGACTTTCTCTACTCCCTGTACATTGCTAAATAGTATCCCCACACAAAAAAACCCTTGACAAACTCAGTAGTTTTAAACCATTGCTTAAACATCTTAACCAATCTTGGTCCTACATATGCTCACCACAAGGCTGAGACTGTGTTCACCATACAATACTCTCCAAATATTCTTAAACAGAATGCTCTCAACCTCTCACTAAAATGACAAAACTATTTTTTATACATAACTGCTGCTGCCTTTACAATGCACCAAGTTGCATGTGGGCTTTCTCTTTAGTAACTTCCACCTCTGTAAAATCTTAGAGTGTATAAAAACTACTATTTGTGTACAAGTGTTAACAGAAATGTAACTACTCTGTTTAACTGGAACTTAGTACAATGCAATATAAGCAAATAAAAGGTTTTCTTCCCAGGCATCTGCTGAAAATGGGTATTACCCAGTCGGACATTCCCGGTAAACAAAGACAAAGGCCAACACCCGTTTACAAAGAAACGGCATGCATCTAAGTTTGTGTCTATAGAAAACTAGCTGACTACTTCTCCCAGCTATTCCTAAACCCTAAAAAAAATTCTCAAATAGTAGATTTGTAGTCTTCAGAGGCTAGTGACAAGGGAGGAGGATTACGCTGACATGTATTTATATTCCGCCTAAAACCGCTACAGTGGAGCTTAAGAAAAATCTGGGAAAAATAATCAGCTTTCAACAGGAAATATTACTTGAGTGAGAAGTGGAATTTGATTTGCAACAGTGAATATGCATCTGTGGGGCCCAAAAGGGAAAAATATAACAAAACAGGGTAGATATTTGAACAAGCTTATGAAAATATTTGGTATGAAGATGTGATTTCAGTAGTAGGAACTTGGAGAGAATTTACATATTCTCCAAAGTACAAAAACTGGGCTAGACTACACAGAAATTATATTTTTCAGGAACATGTGTGTAAATGTGAAGCATAGAGACAAATACAACCAACACGGCAGCTAAAACAATAAAGGAACTTTAATGTAAACCAATATAACACGGTAAGCACTTTCATGGTGACAAAACCGCTTCTTCAGACCAAGTAAACCATAATCATGCATTTAAAAGACTAATTTAGCAGATCAAAATACACTAAAAAGGACACTTTTATAAAACACATCTACTACTCATTCATAAAAAAACTTCCATTCATAAACAAATTGGCCAATCACATTAACGTTTAAGACCACGTGATTTCAAAAAAGGCTTGACAGAAGAAACCTCATTCAAGCCTGGGGGAGTGTCTACTTTAAAATATACAATCCACCATACTTCAGCACACTTGGTTCTATTAATATTGTCAACACCCCTAATACGCATCAAGCACTTCTAAAACTGTAAACTTAAAATACTGCTGAGAACCTCCCTCTGCTACATCTCTTGCTAGGGCATTCTTAGATCCCCCAGTGAGTAGCACCAATGTGGTCTAAAAATCCTATCTTTTAATGGACTCCCCTATATATAAAAGCTATCACACATTTGGGATTTTGCATAATAAATATTAGGGGTTTTACAGTCTGCATAAAATTTTAATAAAGCCTATATTCAAATGCAGGATGCTCTGTTACTGTTGTAGTCCCAATAAACTTACACTTATTGCATAGCCTGCATGGGAAATGGTTATGATGTGATGGTTTATAACAAAATTCACGTTGGTAAGTGACATTCTTACTGAATGAAAACCTAGGCTCAGTGCCTAACACTCTCTTAACATCATCAGTCATAAGCACTGACCAGTTCTTAATCACATACTGTATCTATATTGCTGGCATTTGTCAATGTGATTCACGAGTGGGAGTCATGATCATCAGATAAGCAAAGTCAACATCCTACTCTCTGCAGCAAAGAATGGTCTTGCACTGGATCCTATACATCAGGAGACTTCTTTAGCAATTTTTAGCACTTCAGTTCTAGAGTATCCGCTAGCTATAAATTCATTAGATGCATCACCCAATGCCTGAAAGGCAAGGTCGTCCTCATTATGTAGCCTCACAGTACTTAATAGCTGGCCTCTCACAATATTTCTATTAACATGGCTAGGATGCATACTGGTTTTGTGCAAAATATTTTACTTGCATTTTTTTATAAACTTTAGTCAGTCTTGGAAAACAAGGTTAACAGCAACATCTAGACATGTAATGGATCCTCTAGAACAGTTGCAAGTGAACCACAGAAAAGGGGTTGTACTGTGTAAATAACCCAAAAAATACTAGTCCCCTTCCACACCAAAAATACATGGTCTACAAAGTGTCCGAACAAATATTCTGGATGAAAGGATCATCATTAAGGACAAATCACATTCCCACTGAGCAAGGACTAGGTTTGCATAATTGTTAGGGCAAAACAGTACCCATTGCTATACCAATGTGCTGAAGATGAAAACAATGTTTATGGAAAAGTTTATGGAAAATAAACATTGTTTTCAAGGATCAATTCCAGAAGAGCACATACTAGCTTGATTTTATTATTTGTTAAACTGCTGCAGCTTGAGAGATATTTTCTAACATTATCTATGCCAAAATCAGAGTGACAGTGACAACGGAGACTACAGAGTTACAAGAAGTAATCTTCATCATACCACATACCACCATACCAGTCAAAGATCATGTAAAAAGTTCTTGGTGTCTTTTTAAGACAGTTGGAATACCATCAAAGATGGATCCAATTGTTTTCTTGGCAAAAGTACAGCGGGATTAAGTCACCCAGCCACGGCTGGATACTAGTGTGCATAGGTGGATTTTCAAGGTTCTTATGTACCTTGGGCAATCTATATAGGACAGGAATAACTGGATATTCAATACAAAAATAATTGTGCAAATCCAGTGAAATCAGCCCAGTCATGTGAAGATCATCTAAATAAGTCACCTTTCTTAATCAAACCATGAACTTGATATTTACATATATGCATATAAGCATCCTTATCTTGTAACATTTCATGCATCTTATCTAAATATTGCTGGCTGTCCATTAAAAAATACCACCTCCTTTGTCGGCTAAGTCTTACGTCTGAGGCTCTGGTCGAACATTCACAGTCCCATTATTCAGTCCCTCACGCTCAGAATTCGCAGCACCTTCACTAGCAATTAGTCCCTCATGCAGCCATAAAAAAGACATTGCTGAAGTCCAACAAATCCCTCTGCAGTTTTTTTTCATCTTATGTGATCTTGGATGGCATTCCAACTGTCTTAAAGGCACAAAGAACTTTTTGCATGATCTCCATACTGCATGCCACCATACCAGTCAAAGATTTACTTCTTGTAACTCTAGATATAGTCTCCCTTTTCACTGTCACTCTGAATGACTTTGGCATAGATAATGCTAAAACATCTCTCAAGCTGCAGCAGTTTAATCAACGATATAGTCAAGCTAGCATGTGCTCTGTTTTGTGCTCATTTACGAGAAGGATTTTTATCTTCAGCACATTGGTGCAGCAATGGGCACCGTTTGCTCTAACTTGTATGCAAACCTAGTCCTTGCTCAATGGTAACGTGATTATGTTTATAGTGATAATACTTTTATCCAGAATATTTGTTACTTCAGACACTTTTGTACACCATGTATTTTTGGTGTGGAAGGAGACAAGTAATAATCTTTTACCTTTTGTGGATTATTTACATAGTACAACCCCTTTTCTGCGGTTCACTTGTAACTGTTCAAGAAAATCCATTGCATTTCTAGACGTTACTGTTAGTCTTGGTGTTTTAGGCAAAGTTATGACTAAAGTTTCTTAAAAAACATGCAAGAAAAATATTTTGCACAAAACCAGTATGCATCCTAGACATGTTACCAGAAATGTTGTGAAAAGTCAGCTATTGAGTACTATGAGGCTACATGAGGACGACCTTGCCTTTGAGGCGTTGGGTACTATATCTAATGAATTTATAGCTGGCGGCTACTCTACAACTGAAGTGCATGAAGTTGCTAAAGAGGTCTCCTCACGTAGAGGATCCAGTGCAATACCATTCTTTGCTGCAGAGAACAGGATGTTGACCTGCTGATCTGATGACCATGACTCCAGCTTACGAATCACATTGATATACGCTAGCAATATAGATAATATAGATATAGTATGTGATACAATTAAGAACTGGTCAGTGCTTATGACGGACGATAGTGTTAAGGGAGTATTAGGCACGGAGCCTAGGTTTTCGTTCAGTAACAATAAGTCAAACATGAATTTTGTTATAAACAAATCACATCATAACTCTGTTGTTTCTCACTGGAATGGCTATGTAATGCGTGTAAGTTTATTTGGACTACAGCAGTAACTGAGCACCCTGCATTTGAATAGGTTTTCTGAAGATTTTTATGCAGATTTTAAAACCCCTATTATTTATTATGCGAAATGACAGCTTTTATATAGGGAAGTTTAACAGACTATTTAAAAATAGAATTTTAGAACACATTGGAGATATCCACATTGGGAGATCTAAGAATGCCCTAGCAAGACATGTAATAGAGGGAGGTTCTCAGCACTATTTTAAGTTTACAGTTGTAGAAGTACTTGATGCCAGCATTAGGGGTGGTGACCTGATATTCTTAGAGTGTTCTGTATTACAGTGGATTGAACATTTTAAAGTGAACACTCCCCCAGGCTTAAATGAGGTTTCATCTGTCAAGCCTTTTTTGAAATCACAATCTTATGAATGAAAGTTTATGAATGAGCAATAGATGTGTTTTATAAATTACGCATCCTTGTAAGTGTATTTTGATTTGTTGGAGTATTTTAAATGCATGACTATTTATGGTTTACTCTGTCTGAAGAAGCAGTTTTGTAACCACAAAAGTACTTACCATGTTATACTGGTCTGCATTAAAGCATTAAAGTTCCTTTATGGTTTCTCTGTGCTTCACTGTTCAATATTTTACATTTCAACCTTAACCTGAAAATGTACTTACTTATTGTTTATATGTGCATGTAAATAAAGTTTTGATTGCTATACAATATAGCAATAACCCACGCCTGGGTGTGGGTAATGCGGGATTTAACCATGGTTGGCGTGGTTAAGCCCGAGGGACCAAACAAAGACAACCGTGGTTAAATCCGCATTACCCAGAAGTGGTTATTGCTATTACACAATGACATTATTTAAGAAAAGAAATAATTACTTTTCTTAAATAATGGCATTGTATAATGCCTCTTTGCTGCCCTTCCGCAGCTGTCTGGTTATTCCGCGGCAGTTCTGATGTACTGCGCATGCCTACGCAGTACATCAGAGCTGTGGGCAAAAGCAACAAAGAACGCAAGATCTCCGTTGCTTTTTACTGTTTTGCTATGTTAAATGGGTTTAACATAGCGAGACAGCTTTAAAATAAGCAAAAGAGATCTCAGTTACTTATTTTAAAGCTGTCTCGCTATGCTAAACCCATTTAATACAGCGAGACAGGTTTAAAAAAAAAAAATCAACGGAGATCGCAAGATCTCAGTTGCTTTTTACACACTGTGTCGCTATGTTAAAGGAGTTTAACATAGCGAGACAGCTTTAAAAAAAGCAACGGAGATCTGCGTTGCTTTTTGTAAACCTGTATCGCTATGTTAAACTCTTAACATAGCGAGACAGTGTTTTATACTAACGGAAAAAGTCCGGGCGACCGGACCTTTTTCCGTTAGTATATTGAGGGATTTACAACGGGCACACTGGTTGGACTGGCCAATCAGCATGCACGTTTTAGGAGAGGAATTGTATAATAACCATTTCAGCTCATGCGCCTGTAACAACAAAAACAAAAATGCACGGTAATAAAATAAAAAGGAGACACTGACACTTCCCTACTGATCTGTTAAACAGTGGGTAGTGGAAATTATTCAAGAGTTATTATGGTAGACAGACAGGGAAGGGACTATAAAGAAAGTAGGTTAGAAATAAAAGAAAGATATGGTTAAGTAACAATAATTTAGTGGGAATGACAAATGTGAAAGTATTGCAGAATAGTAGAAATCTCACAGAACAAGAAGAGGTGCAACTGCAGTGTGCTAGAGAGAAAAATAATAAAGTACCTGGATAGTATGCATGAGTTGAGAAAAACTGCTGTTAAGCAACTGTTTTTGGATAATAACTCTAGCACAAAAGGTTTTAGCACAATGGGTAAGGCAACAGAAAATAGAGGGGTTGTTGCAAAGCTTAGGGAGTTGATAAAAAAAATAACCAGAGATGCTGTAGAGGTACTAGAAATATTTCAGAATTTTTATAAAAACATCTGTATAAAGCAGAGAAATGTGGAAATCAAGAAAAAGTGCAAATATAAATGTTTATAGAAGAATTAAATATGCCAAAGGTTAGAGATAGATTAGGTTCAACTATTAACAGTTAGGATAGGAAGAGAGGAGATAAAAATGGTGATATTATAACCAATCTACAGGAAAGTTCCCAGGAATAGATGGTATTTCTGTGGAAGTTTGGAAGCAACTGATAAAGCTCTAGAAGATCGTTAAACAATATTTTAAAAGGAGAAGCACCAACACCCTGGAAGAAAGCTCTGGTGGCTGTAATACATAAAGATGGTAAAGACCCCTCAGATCCAGCTTCATATAGGCCTATTTTGATTCTAAATCATGTTGATAAAGTGTTTTAAGTCTATAATGGCTAAAAGAATGGCAAGGTGATGCCAAAATTGATAGATATGGGTCAGTGTGGTTTTATGGAGGGGAGGAAAACATGGAACACTGATGATCCAGAGGAAGGCAGAATATAAAAAAATACTACTGTTGTTGGTGGATCTTTATGCAGAGAAAACATTCGACTGAGTAAAATGTGGTTTTATGGGGTCTATATTTGAACAAAGTGTTATAACTTCAAATACCATATGCTTGAAGTTATAAAACTTCGAATACTGTGCAGTTAGAACTTGTCTGATTGAAGACTGCTGGAACAGGGTTCAGTTTTGAGCTTTTTAACTGGTTAATTAGGTAAAGTGTTGTTTTGATCGCATCTGCTCTATTTTTCTGAAAAAAATTATATATATATATATATATATATATATATATATATATATATATATATATATATATATATATATATATACATATATATACATATACACATATACACACACACACACACACACACACACTTGTTTCCCACCTTTCTGAACTAATATAGTCCAGTTTTCAGGTTATTGCTGGATCCAGGGGCAACTTACAAGTTTGTGGGTTGCCCATGCCTTACTTGGATAGAAGGAAGTTTCTCTGTTCATCTGTGAGAGAGGGGAGCTTTGAGCAGCCTATCTGTCCCTGGAGGAGTGGTTTCAGCCCAGATGTTCGGCCATTTTGGGCTAATTTCTATCTCTTTCACTTCCCTGCTATAAAAAAAGCATTTGTGTGGTTTTGCGCACCGGCCAACGCCATTTAGCTGGAATTAAACTATTCTCGGCTCCATAAAGTCTACTTCAATTTTACCCTTGGAACTAGACAAACCTTCAAATTTAGCACTCAAACCATTCATTTCACAGTCAAGCACTTGCTTAAAACTCATAGCAAGCACTAATTAACCCTAGCACTAGACCCCCCTATACTGTCCAGAAGGACAAGGCTCTATTCGTCCCCACCAGCCAATCAGAAAAACTGCTTACTCTACCTATTCAGGCATGTCCAAAGGGCAGTTTCCGGTGTTCTCTCCAGTCCAACTGGTGAATCTGGGCATTTTGAGGCAATGTTACAACTGCCTCATGTACACAGACAACCCTCTCCTCCTACCACCAAACGCTAATATATGCAACAGATGCAATTATACAGCCAAACTGGAGGCAAAGCTCTCTCAACCCAAGACTGGAACTGACAGTAAAGAGAAGGGTAATACTTGCAACACACCACCAGCCTCACATAGACCTAATAAACCAACACTGGCAAATAACACACATGAATACATGAAAACATACTTGGAGGCTCTAAATAAAAACCTGCAAAAGCAACAGAGACCTCCAAAGCAGACATCCAAGCAACCTCCACCCCCCAACACAAACCATGAAACATACTTCACATAATCAGTGTGCCACGCAATCACAGCCCTTAACACAAAATAACATACCCAGCACACTAGTAATAGGAGACTCTACAGTCAGGCACACTGATGTCCCCCTAACTAGGCTGGGCAAGGAGAAGGTTACAGTTAGCTGCCCGTCAGGTGCCAGGATCCGCCACATAACACAAGCACTCAGGTCACTCCAGAACAAGTACAAATACAACGGTCATTGTCCAGGTTGGTGTGAATGACCTGAGACGTACCTCCCTGGACTACATGAAGAGAAGAGCTCTCTGATCATGTAGCCCAGGCCAGTATGACCCTGACCCAGAGTAGCATCCTGCCCTCACCAAGAATGAGGCCACAGTATAAAGAAAAAAATATCAATTTCAACAATTGGCTAAGTTTCTGGTGTCATTCAAAGGGGATCCAGTATCTGTCTGCCTGGTATGACATGCTTGACAAGCCATGTTGCTTCACAAGAGATGGCTTGCACCCGTCACCCTTAGGCTTTCGAATGCTGGCCAAGGTTCAAAAGACAAACCCAACATAAATAGCACAAGTAACCAAAAATGGAGGGTAATGCTACTCAACGCCAGAAGTCTAAATCTCAAAATGCATGCACTCGAGGCACTCCTCAGTATGGAGAACACAGACATCTGTGCAGTAACAGAAACCTGGTTTAAGGCTCCTGAGAGCACCCCAGCACTACTAGGCTATAACTCATACCATACCTTTCGGCCACAGAACCAGTAAATGGCGCGGGGTGTATCCATATTCATCAAGGATACCCACACCTCCAAGTTAGTGGAACAGCACAATGCATCAAAGATCATCCATGTGCAACTAACAATGGGCAAAACTGCAATCCAAATTGTAGCTTGCCACAGATCACCCACCATGGCCCAGGACTCCCATTCCACATTTCTGGAGACAGGAAATATGAAGGTCTTACCAAACACCCTAATACTGGGTGATTTTCAATTACCCAAACATAAACTGGGAGAACTACTCAAGTGCTAACTCCCTTTCCCAATGCTTCCTAGAATTTATAGACTCGAATGCTCTGGATCAACTGGTCAACACCCCCACCAGAGGGAACATATTGGACCTTGTCATCAACATGGGTGACCGGTGTTCCACACCGGAGGTCAACCCCTCACTGGTTAGATCAGACCATAGACTAATCACTCTGGATATCCACATTCCGCCCCCAATTAAGGAAACCACCATGAAAAACTTTTCAAAAGCAAACTTCACGTTACTCAAGATGGAGGTGCAAAGGTTCACAGCCCCCACATGCTAAAGGACAATGCTGTCCAAGCTGCTGAAACCTTTACAAAGGCACTGAGCATTTGCAAGAATGCATGGATCATGCTATCCCAAGTAAAACCAAGACTCACTCCTCCAAGAAACAGAAACCAGTCTGGTGGACCCCTGCCATAAACAAACTATACGACAGGAGGAGGAAACTAGTACAGAAAAGAGTAAAATCCCAAGAAGGAAAGACATCCCTGATCAATATCAGCAAGAAACTACAATCCCTCATTAAAATATCCAAGGCTAGTTTCGAAAGAAAAATTGCCAATGACTCCAAAGATGACATAGCAAAAGAAAGCTTTGTGGTTAAGAACCTAAGTGGAAACTCCCAGATCTGCTCAGAGTTAGTGCAGAATGGCACAAAATACACTGAACCGACTGATATTGCCAACATTCTGGCAGACTGGTTTAGTGCAAACTTCACCCCCCTAAAACGGCCCATAACCATACCAGAAGAATGTAAGGCTCTGTCAATCACTGACACACAGGTTAAATCAGCCCTATCCAAAGCCAAAAACACAGCTTCAATGGGACCGGATGGTGTCCTAGGCTACGTCTTACAAGAGCTCAAAAATGAACTAACCCCGCACCTAAACACACTGTTCAAACTCAGCCTCTTTACAGGCTACGAGCAGTTATCCTGCTCCACAAAGGTGGAGCCACAACGGACTCCGGGAACTATCGCCCTATATCTTTCCCTTGGTAATACTGTATTTTACCTTATTAAACTCAGTAGTCACAATCTGTATATTTTTAGTTCTGTATAACTCAATTTGATGAAAAAATTCTTCAGGTTTATGTACTGTATATATTGCATGGACTTTTGTTTGTCTTGAATTATTTAGTTTAAAGTGGAGCTTTTTCTTCCCGGGCCTCTACTGAAAATGGACATGTATCCAGTTAGACTAGCCCGGTCAACAAATGTAAAATAAATAAAATAAAATAAGCCTGACTAGCCTGGTCTGCAAGGGTATGGAACTCTTAAGAGACATTGGGAACCTCTGAGCCTTGGACCCTACCCAGTTTGGCTTCGTTAAGGGCAGATCATGCCTCCTAAACCTGGCAGACTTCTTTGAGATTGTTACCAAGGCATTAGATGAGGGAAAGGAGGTCCACACAGCCTACCTAGACATCGCAAGGCATTAGATGAGGGAAAGGAGGTCCACACAGCCTACCTAGACATCGCAAAGGCTTTTGACACCATTCCCCATTCTAGTATTTTAGACAAGCTCACCAGCTTGAACATAAACCCCTACGTCACGGGATGGGTTGCTAACTGGCTCATGGATAGAACCCACATGGTGAGAGTTGCAGGCTCTACGTCCAACTCTAAACCGGTTACAAGTGGCGTCCCCCAGGGCTCAGTCCTAGGACCCTTCCTGTTCGGTATATACTTCTCAGAGGTACAGGCAAGCATAGGAGGACTATGGCTGACCAAGTTTGCAGACGACTGCAAACTAGGGGCCATAATGGATTCTCCAGCTGATCCAGACACCCTCCAGATGGGTCTCACTGAGATGGATACCTGGTGTCAAAATTATGGCCTCAAGCTAAATGCCAAAAACTGCATAGGCATCCCCTTTGGAAACAACAAAGTACCCATGAACTACCACATAGGTGGTAGTCCTCTAAATACAGAAAATGTAATAAGGGATCTGGGGACCCAAGTAGATAGCAGTCTCTCCTGTGATAATCATATTGCCAAGGTGGTTAGAAAATCTTTCTACGTGGCCCACCTAATCACAAAAGGGTTAGCATCTAGAACAAGAGGTTATTGTGCCTCTCTACTCATCACTCATTAGACCCATCATAGAATACAATGCCCCGTTTGGGATATACCTTACAAGACACCTGCAACAGTTGGAAAGACCACAAAAGTACCTCACCAAGAGGATTACTGGCCTCAGACAGATGCCATATGCAGCCCGATTCAAGAAACTTGGGCTGTACTCGGTTGCATACCACTTACTCAGGGGTGATCTGTACTCTGTTGCATACCGCTTACTCAGGGGTGATCTCTGCCTGACATAAAAGGCCATGTCCAACCCAGAATTGATGTACATGCTCCACCTAAAAAAAAAAAATCCTGGACAGCCACACGCTCTAGAGATATAAACCTCACCACGACGATAAATAGGACATGCTGGGGGGATAGATTCCTGTCCCAGTGACTCCCCATGCTTTGGAACAGGATTCCAGTATACATCAGGCTGAGCCCCTCACTAACACTCTTCAAGAGAAACCTTGATGGGAAACAAAAAATGTACCCCGGGGATCACTGCAGAGGCTCTGCTGGACAGTGGCACAGGGAACTAATGGCTCAACTAATCTAAGGGGGTGGTGAAAGCCAACACATTCTGGCTAGGCTTATAAATGCCCTTGGGCAGATAGCCTAGTACTTACCTATGAACCTAGGAAGAGTTTGTGAAAAGAATGCTACTAAGGTATATGGCTGGAGGTAGTATATAGTGGAAAAAAAGAGCAAGGACAAGAAAGGGAACAGGTAAGAAGCCAATGTGCGGACAAGTATGGTATGGTATATGGAAAATAAAGTACTGGGAGTTTGCTTTAAAATGCATTCTGTTATGGCAGCTAAGGATGTGGGAAGTGACTAAACAAAAGATTATGCAAAAACTAAAAAACTTGAAGCTCTGTTTTATGGATATAGACAGCATAGGTACAAGCAGTGAAAATCTTTTAGTCTTTTTTTAGTTTTATACACCGGTCAGGATTTTTTTTTTCAAATCAACCAGAGGGGAAATTAGTGAAGATCTGAAAGATGTAAACTGGGAGGGGAAGAGGGCAGGAGTCAAGATGGATAAGTTAATGCTTCCAATAGAACAAGGTGTTTTGAGATTACCTTTCAGAACTACAGCGTTAAGGCTCCTATATGTAGCACAAGCAGAAAGCTATAATTCAAAAGTGGAAAGATATGATAATTCAGGGGGAAGCTCTACAAATAAGGAGAGACTGATTCTGGATGTAGATAGAATACACAATATTATATTCACAATTTAGCAGAAACCGTTCTAAGAACTAAGCCAACATGGGGATGGAGGAAGATTCTGCTGACAAGGACTGCAATTAGGGGTACAGAGAATTAGGGGGCTGGAATGTACTAGAGAGTTTGGGCAAAGGAACCAAGGTACTGGGAGAAAGAGGGAAAGGTAACAGAATGAAGATGCCAAGAATACATTTGTGCTAGAGACTGCCTTCCTTATCAAAGACGGATATCAGTGTATAGACAAAAAGGAATAAACAGGATCCCAAGTGAAAGACCTACACTGGTAGATTTCTTAGTAGAATCTAGAACAAAAGTTGCTGTTAAAAAAAGGGATAATTAGTAGGGCATGTAAAATATTGCATGATAACTAAAGGAATCGGAGGAAATTAGAAAGGATTGAGAAGAGAGATTGGGTAAGCAATTCAAAAATCAAGAATGGGAAGATAATGTATGGCTCGGCTCCCAAATATGAAACAAAGTCCAGAAGATTTAGAATTTTTGCATAGATGTTTATACCCAAAGCCATCTCCAAAGAATTTTTCCTCCGGTAGACTGCAAATGCTATAGGTATGATGGGGAAGAAAGGTAATTGTGAACATTTTTGGGAGTGTAATAAGGTGGCAGACTTTAAAATTCTCTACAAACTACTCTGTTAGGAATACTGGGTGAGCAAGTTGGTGTAACTAAGGAAATTATTTTTTTTGAGCTGTGATACAGAAATCTGTATTGGCTAGACATAGT